>NW_006239306.1:120281-142452 GCF_000226075.1 Solanum tuberosum | reverse complement strand
AATTGGGCTGAATTGAGAAGTTTCTGAGATCTTTACATTGAGTTTTAGAGTTGTTTTGAGTTAGGTTCTTGGGTACATATGTTGGGTATTTGAATGTAAAAAGAATTTGAGAAAAATAGTCTAGTTTAGGAGAATTGGGGCTGGAAAACGAAGAAGGAAATTAGTCGGGCAAATCTAGGCACTGGTACTGTATTGTGGACTTGCTCCCCAGATTTTAACTTTGTTCTAAGACTTAAGTTTTAAGTTAAGCAAAGAGTAAAGAGTTGAGTTCATTTCTCCAAAAGTTATAAGGGAACTAAGTATTCCCAAGAGTTTAAAATGTTTTCACATTTGAACAAGGAAGGGAAACATTGAATTTCCAAGAGAGCTTTCAAGCTAAGTTTTGAGTAATTATCTCAAACCAAAGAAAGAAGTGTTGTTTTAAAAACATATGAGCTAAGTATATTTTGAGAGTAGTATTGAGCACCGATATGGGGACGCGAATTCATATTAACTCAAGTTTCCATAAACATGTAGCCATCATGGGTAGTAAAGGATCATACTTTTTAGATGACTCCTTAAGTTACTTTTTAGCATAGACTAGTGGATCAACTTAGTTAAGGCGTTCTATATGACGGCAAAGTATAGGACAGTTCTGACAGCGTGGGCAAGACATGTATCACCACTTAGGCTCATAGTGGTGGTTGTCAGTTAAAGAAACTCCCATAGAAACTATACTACTTTGATAAATGAGTAAAGTTGAGTTTGTTATTGCATATCTTTAACAAATTGAGTTGTTATTTACTGTTCTAAATGCTTTGTATAAACTGCACTATTATTATTGTTTTACACTGCATTTTGAGTTGAGTTATTCATAAGTTGAGTAAAGTCAAGGTAAGTGTTCCTTTCAGATCCTTTTCAAGCTTAAGTTGTATTTAGCATTCCAACTCGCATACTCGTACATTCAATGTACTCATGCCAGTTGGCCTAATGATGCAGACACGTAACTAGGATCAGCATCCAGCACCTCGTTAATCAGGTTGAGCACTCAGAGTCAGTTGGTGAGCCTCATTGCTTTTGAAGGGTCTTTTTTCATAATTTTTTAGCTTTCAGTTGTTAGGATGATTAGGGGTCCTGTCCCGACATCCCTCTTTATTTTAGAGGCTTGATAGACAGTTAGTAGTCAGTTATCTTTACATTATTATTTCATATGTTAAGACTTGAGTTGCCATTTTGGCCAAGTTGAATGTTTGACCTTTAAACATTCTTAGTTATTTTATTAAACAGTTGAGTAAAGTGCATTTGATCATTGTAATAATGCTTAGAGTCTTCCGCTGAGTAAGTAAGTCAGGCCAAGGGTCGCTTGAGGCCAACAATGGTTCTCGAGTGCCAGTCCCGCCAAGGGTGTAGGCTCGGGGCGTGATAAACTTGGTATCAGATTACAGAGTTCAAGAGTCCTAGGGAGTCTATGAAGCCGTGTCTGTAGAGTTACCAGTGTGAAGTGCGCCACATCTATAATTATGAGGCTGCAACATTTAAAGAACTATCTCACTTTCTTCATACTCATTTCGTGCGATAGAGTTCATCTTTATACAGTTTCTTGAGAGTGCTTCCATGGGGTATTTCTTTCCCCGTGAGCTAAGAAAAGCAAAGAGATGGTTGCCGACATGAGGAGCAGGATGAGTTTATTCGTTGTTGGGTTGTCTCGTCTGTCAAATAAAAAAAGTAAGGCAGCCATGCTAATAGGTGACATGGATATATCAAGGTTGATGGCCTATGTGCAGCAGGTTGAGGAAGAGAAACTGAGGGATATGGAGGAGTTTAGAAACAAGAAAGCGAAGACATGAAATGAGTCCGGGCAGCAAAGAAGTAATGTGAACCGTTCGCCCTTTCAGTAAAAGCAGAAGGGACCTGCTCCATTATCTGTTAGTGCACCTGCACCAAGGAGCAAATGTGAGTTCAATAGTCAGAATTCTCAGAACTTCAGAGCTAGACCTGCCCAATCTCAGGGTAGTGTGGCACAAGGAGGTAACTGGGCTTCTACATGTCCTAAGTGTGGTAGAACCCACCCAGGTAAATGTCGCGATGGCTCCACAAGTTGTTTCAAGTGTGGAAAATAGGTTCACTTCATGAAATAGTGTCCTAAGAATCGGCTAGGTAATGGGAATCAAGGCAATAGAGCCCAATCTTCATCAGTTGCTCCACCAGACAGGGTTGCACCTAGAGGAGCTAATTCTGAAACTGGCGGAAGAGCAAACCGCCTTTATGTGATCACTAGTCGGCAAGAGTAAGAGGATTCGCCAGATGTTGTCACTGGTATGATCCAAGTCTCTAACTTTAATGTTTATGCTTTCCTAGACCCAGAATTTGAGTTTATCCTTTGCAACTCCATATGTTGCTATGAATTTCGATGTTATTCTTGAGCAACTTAGTGAGCCCTTCAGTGTTTCTACACATGTTGGTGAGTTTATTCTAGTAGAGAGAGTCTATCGTAATTGTTCCATTTCCATCAAACACAGGAACACCATGGCTGATTTAGTTGAGTTAGACATGGTAGATTTTGATGTCATTCAAGGTATGGACTGGCTTCATGTATGTTATGCATCAATTTATTGTAGAACTCGAGTTGTCAAGTTCCAGGTTCCAAATGAGCCAATCATAGAGTGGAGTAGTAGTTCAGCAGTGACTAAGAGTCATTTCATTTCGTACCTTAAGGCGAGAAAGTTAGTTTCTAAGGGTTGTGTCTATCACTCAGTCCGAGTTAATGACTCTAGTGTTGAGATACCCCACATGCAGTCAGTTCCTATAGTAAAAGAGTTTCTAGAAATGTTTCCAGATGATCTACCTGGAGTCCCTCCTGAGAGAAAAATAGACTTTGGCATAGACATTATTCCAGATACTCGTCCTATATCTATTCCGCCATACAGAATGGCACCAGCAGAGTTGAAAGAGCTTAAAGAGCAATTGAAAGATCTCCTAGATAAGGGCTTTATTCAACCAAATGTCTCATATTGGGGTGGTCCGGTCTTATTTGTGAGAAAGAAAGATGGTTCCCTTAGGATGTGTATAGATTACCGCCAATTGAACAAGGTTATTATCAAGAACAAGTATCCTCTTCCGAGAATTGATGATCTTTTCGATCAACTTCAGGGTGCCCCTTGTTTTTCTATGATACACCTCAGATCTAGCTACCATCAGTTGAAAGTAAGGGAGTGTGATATTCCCAAGACAGCATTCAGGACCCGTTATGGTTATTATGAGTTTCTGGTCATGTCGTTCGGTTTAACTAATTCACCTGTAGCGTTTATGGACCTTATGAATAAAGTATTCAAGCGTTATTTAGATATGTTTGTTATGGAGTTCATTGATGACATACTAATTTATTCGAGGAATGAGGAAGATCATGCTAGCCATCTCAGAATAGTTCTTCAGACTTTGAAAGATAAGGAGTTATATGCTAAGTTCTCTAAATGTGAGTTTTGGCTTGAGTCTGTGGCATTCTTGGGCCACATAGTTTCCGGTGATGGAATTAGAGTTGAAACTCAGAAAATAGAGGCAGTGCATAATTGGCCTAAACCCACATCTCCAAATGATATTAGAAGTTTCTTGGGGTTGGCTAGATATTATCGAAGATTTGTCGAGGGATTCTCGTCCATTTCATCTCCGTTGACCAAGTTGACTCAGAAAACAATAAAAGTTCAATGGTCTGAAGCTTATGAGAAAAACTTTCAGGAATTGAAAATGAGGTTGACTACTACCCCAGTATTGACCTTACCAGAAGGTACGCAAGGCTTTGTGGTCTATTGTGATGCGTCTAGAGTTGGTTTGGGTTGTGTGTTAATGCAATATGGCAAAGTTATAGCTTATGCCTCCAGACAGTTGAAGGTTCATAAGAAGAACTACCCAACCCATGACTTAGAGTTGGCTGTCGTGGTATTTGCTTTGAAGATATGGCGTCATTAGTTGTATGGTGTGCATGTTGATGTATTCACTGATCACAAAAGTCTTCAGTACGTGTTTACTCAGAAAGAGCTTAATCTCAGACAAAGGAGATGGTTAGAATTACTCAAGGATTATGACATGAGTATTCTTTATCACCCAAGTAAGGCTAAAGTTGTTGTTGATGCTTTGATAAGGTTGTCTATGAGTAGTATCACCTATGTTGAGGAAGAAAAGAGAGAGATAGCAAAAGGTGTGCATAGACTTGCACGCTTGGGAGTCCGACTAATGGATTCCACAGAAGGAGGAGTAGTGGTGATGAATGGGGTTGAATCATCATTAGTGTCAGAAGTAAAAGAGAAGCAAGACCAAGATCCCATTTTGCTTGAATTAAAGGCAAATGTTCATAAGCAAAAAGTAATGGCTTTTGAACAAGGGGGAGATGGTGTGTTGAGGTATCAAGGTAGATTGTGTGTACCAAGGGTGGATGAACTCCAAGAGAGTATCATGGAGGAAGCTCATAGCTCCTGATATTCCATTCATCCGGGTTCCACAAAGATGTATCACGATTTGAGAGAGGTTTATTGGTGGAGTAGCATGAAGAAGGGCATTGCAGAATTTGTTGCTAAGTGTCCAAATTGCCAATAAGTTAAAGTAGAGCATCAAAGGCCCGGTGTTTTGGCTCAAAATATAGAACTTCCGGAATGGAAGTGGAAGATGATTAATATGGACTTCATCACAGGTTTGCCGAGGTCTCGTAGGCTGCATGATTCTATTTGGGTGATTGTCGATAGAATGACAAATTCAGCCCACTTTTTGTCGGTAAAGACTACCCATACAGCAGAAGATTATGCCATGTTATATATTCAAGAGGTAGTAAGACTTCATGGAGTCCCTGTTTCGATTATATCAGATAAAGGTGCACAATTTACTGCACAGTTTTAGAAGTCATTCCAAAAAGGCTCGGGTTCAAAGGTGAACTTAAGTGTTGATTTTCATCCTCAGACAGATGGTCAAGCAGAGCGCACTATTCAGACTTTAGAATATATGTTGAGGACATGTGTGATTGATTTCAAAGGGAATTGGTATGATCACTTACCTCTCATTGAGTTTTCTTACAACAATAGTTACCACTCTAGCATCCAGGTGGCTCCTTATGAAGATCTTTATGGGAGAAGATGCAGATCTCTTATTGAATGGTTTGAAGTTGGTGAAGCTGGGTTAATATGACCTGATTTAGTTCATCAAGCTATGGAGAAAGTGAAAGTGATTCAAGAGAGGTTGAAAACAGTGCAGAGTCGTCAGAAATCCTACACTGATGTTAGGAGAAGGGAGTAGAGTTTGAAGTAGATGATTGGGTATATTTAAAAGTTTCACCCATGAAGGGTGTTATGAGGTTTGGTAAGAAGGGGAAGCTTAGTCCCCGGTATATTGGCCCTGGAAGGATCAAGCTTGAAAGGAATGGACGGGCGTAGGCTTAATAGTGAACGCAGAATTTCCAAGCGAATATGCAAGGTAGCATATGAGTTGGAGCTACCCCAAGAGTTAGCAGCGGTTCATCCGGTATTTCATATCTCCATGTTGAAGAAATGCATGGGCGATCCTTCATTGATTATACCAACTGAAGATGTTGGGATCAAGGATAGCTTGTCTTATGAGGAGATTCATGTTCAGATTCTAGATCGCCATGTTTGCAAGTTGAGAATAAAAGAGGTAGCATTAGTCAAATTCCTTTGGAGGAACCAATTTGTTGAGGAAGCTACTTGGGAAGCTAAGGAATATATGAAGAAGAGATATCCACATCTCTTCGAATCCGGAGAAATTCCAGTCCAAGGTACTAATTCTCTTCGTAGTACTCTTTAATTGATATACTTGATGTGTTAGATTTGATTGTTGGATGTTTTAGCTAATTATTAGATGTTACACCTTTAGGCTAGTAAGAGTAATCTCATTCGAGGAAGAATGTTTCCAAGGGGGAGATATTGTAACATCTCGCTATTTGAAAGAACTAGGAAGAGTTAAATATTGGAAATAGTCATTTTAGGAAAGAATGGAAAAATCTGGAAATTTGGTTAAGTTATGTCAAGTATGATTTTTGGTCAACTTCAAACGACCATAACTCCTAGATCATGATTAGTTAGGTGTGCTTCCAGATACCGTAGGAAATATCTTGGATTAATCTTTCCAATGCTGCCTAGTTTGTGTGATTCCGAGTCCGTATGAGTGAGATATGCCCATTTGAAGTTGGGATGTTCAAATAAGGAAAGTTTAATCCGGATTTTTTAAAGGTAGTTTAGCATTTTCCTTGCCCAATTGTTTTATTTCGTTTTTGGTAATTAAGTTAGGGTCTAATCAGAATTAGATCAGTTTACGCTTTTACCAAAATACGCTAGGGCTTGGAGAAAGGAGAAAAGAGGAGAAAGGAGAAGAGAAGTTCATAGTTTGTCGAGTTCTTGGAGATTTTCGTGTGGATTTCGCCAAGGGTTAATCCCTACAAGGTATGTGAGGCTTTCATAATGTTGGGTTCGTTCACCCACGTGCCAAACATGTTTATTTCAGTGTGAATTCATCCTAAAAGAGTATGAAAGTTAATGTTATTGATAAGTATTCTTGAATTTCATATCGTTCTTGAATTGGCCTGAGATTGAGAAGTTTCTGAGATCATTACGTCAAAGTATTGAGTTGGTTGGAGTTAGGTTCTTAGGTACATTTGATGGGTATCTATATCTAAAAAGAATTTAGGAGAAGAACCGAGTTTGGGCGAATTGGAGTTGGAAAACAAAGAAGCAAATTAGTCGGGCAAATCTGGGAACTAGCTCTGCGTCACGAACCTGCTCCCCAGATTTGGGAAAAATTATTTCCCGTCGCGGAGCTGTCACAGACTGTTCTGCCTTAGAAAGTATTTTCGCGACCAAAAATTTAAATACATCTCCGCGTCGCGGACCTGCTCTCAGACAGTGATTTTTTTATCTTTTCTCATGTTTAGCTATCTGAAAACACTCCTAAACATCATGAAATCTTTCCTATCACAAATCACAATCCTTGAATCTACAATTCAATTCAAGAAAATTTAAGGGTCAAGTTTAGAAGTTAAGAAGCAAGTCAATAGAAGTTCATTAAAGTTTTTTCAAAAAGTCTTTCACAAACGTTTTTACTTTGTTCTAAGACTTAAGTTTTAAGTTAAGCAAAGAGTAAAGAGTTAAGTTCATTTCTCCAAAATTTATAAGGGAACTAAGTATTCCCAAGAGTTTAAAAAAATTTCACATTTGAACAAGGAAGGGAAACACCGATTTCCAAGAGAGCTTTCAAGCTAAGTTTTGAGTAATTATCTCAAACCAAAGAAAGAAGTTTTGTTTTAAAAACATATGAGCTAAGTATATTTTCGGAGTAGTATTGAGCACCGATATGGGGATGCGAGTTCATATTAACTCAAGTCTCCAAAAACCATGTAGCCATCATGGGTAGTAAAGGATCATACTTTTTAGATGACTCCTTAAGTTGCTTTTTAGCATAGACTAGTGGATCCACTTAGTTATGGTGTTCTATATGACGGCAAAGTATAGGACAGTTTTGGCAGCGTGGGCAAGACGATGTATCACCACTTAGGCTCATAGTGGTGGTTGTCGGTTAGAGAAACTCCCACATAAACTATACTACTATGATATATGAGTAAAGTTGAGTTTATTATTGCATATCTTTAACAAATTGAGTTGTTATTTACTGTTCTAAATGCTTTGTATAAATTGCACTATTATTGTTGTTTTACACTGCATTTTGTGTTGAGTTATTCATGAGTTGAGTAAAGCCAAGGTAAATGTTCCTTTCAGACCTTTTCAAGCTTAAGTTGTGTTTAGCATTCCAACTCGCATACTCTTACATTCAATGTACTGATGCCAGTTGGCCTGTATCATTTTATGATGCAGACTCAGGTAACCAGGATCAACATCCAACACCTCGTTAAACAGGTTTAGCACTCAGAGTTAGTTTGTGAACCTCCTTGCTTTCCGTAGGGTCTTTTTTCATAATTGTTTAGCTTTCAGTTGTTAGGATGATCGGGGGTCCTGTACCGACATCCCTCTTTGTTTTAGAGGCTTCATAGACAGTTAGTAGTCAATTGTCTTTACATTATTATTTCACATGTTAAGACTTGAGTTGCCATTTTGGACAAATTGAATGTTTGACCTTAAAACATTCTTAGTTATTTTATTAAACAGTTGAGTAAAGTGCATTTGATCATAGTAATAATGCTTAGAGTCTTCCGCTGAGTAAGTAAGTCAGGCCAAAGGTTCGCTTAGGGCCAGCAATAGTTCTCGAGTGTCAGTCCTGCCCAAGGTATAGGCTTGTGGTATGACAGAAATCCCATGAAGTTTGACTATCTTTCGAGTATACACTCTTGAATAATCTTTGGTGGAATATGAAGTCTTAACGAACAAGAAGTGAGCCGACTTAGTCATCATATCTACGATTACCCAAATGGAGTTATGTTGTCGGTGTGTACGAGGTAGGCCTATGATGAAATTCATGTTAATCATCTCTCATTTCCATATTAGATACTTATGTTGTGAGCCTTGACACCAGGTCTTTGATGTTCCACCTTTACTTGTTGATAGTTAGGACACTTTGCTACAAAATTGTCATGTCACTTTTACCATTCTCCCAGAACACTTCTCTCAAGTCACAGTACATCTTAATGGAACATGGTGAATGGAGTATCTGGAACTACGAGCCTCTGTTAGAATTCGATATTTAAACCCATCTACATCACACAACCTTCTTTGATAGCAAAATATTTCATTTCCCTCAATTAATTAAGAAGATTTCCTTATTTTGTTTGCGAACTACATCTTTAAAATGGAGTAATGGGGAATCAATATATTGCTTCTCCTTCATCTCAATCACCAGTAAAGACTCATATCTATTCTAAAATACCATACCACCCTCATCAAAATCTGCCAGACAAACTCTCAATCGTGTAAGTCCATTCACTTCTATCTCCAGTTCCTTCTTACCTTCCTCTATATGGGCCACACTCCCCATTTACAACTTGCTAAGAGCGTCGGCAACAACATTTGCCTTACCTGGGTGGTAAAGCACACTCATATCATAATATTTAAGAAGTTCAAGCCACCTCATCTGATGAAGATTTAACTCTTTCTGATTGAATGCATATTGCAAACTCTTCTGATCTGTGAAGACGTCAACATGCACACCATAAAGATAATGACGCCAATTTTTTAAATAAAACACTACAACAACTAACTCTAGGTCGTGGGTGGGATAGTTTGTCTCATAGACCTTGAGTTATCTAGAAACGTAAGGAATGACTTTATTGTTCTTGCATTAGAACGCAACCAAGACAACATCTACAAGCGTCACAATAAACCACAAAATTGTATGTACCCTCTGGCAAGGTCAAAATTAGAGCAGAAGTCAACTGGACCTTCAGGTCTTCAAAGCTCCGCTCACAACTCTCATACCACTGGAATTTGACCTTTATTTGTGTTAGTCTATTCATGGGGAAAAAATAGATGAGAACCCCTTAGCAAACTTCCTATAGTAATCGGCTAGACCCAAAAAGCTTTTAATATCAGTCAGAGTGGTGGGGCTAGGCCTATTCTTCACTACCTCAGTCTTTTTTCATCAATCGAATACCCTCAGTGGAAACAACGTGTCCCAAAAATGCAACTGATCTCAACCAAAACTCATATATAGAGAATTTATCGAACAACTCTCTATCCTTGAGATTCTGGAGAATAATCTTGAGGTGATTAGCATGTTCCTCTTCACTAAAGGAATAGATAAGGATATCACCAATGAATACAATAACGAACATGTCAAGGTATTGCTTGAACATCCTGTTCCTAAGGCCCATAAAAGCTATAGGAGCATTGGTTTAGCCCAAATGACATACCAAGAAACTCGTAGTAGCCATACCATTTTAGAAAGGCTTTTTTCAGGATATTACATTCTCTAACTTTCAATTGATGGTACCCAAATATAAGATCAATCTTAGAAAAGCAGGTGGCAACCCTGAAACTGGTCGAACAAGTCATCAATTCTGGAAAGGGGATACTTATTATTAATGATGACTTTGTTCCATTGAAGGTAGTTGATACACATTCGGAGAGAGCCATCTTTCGTACACACAAATAGAACTGGAGCACCCAATGGAGAAATACAAAGCCTATTGAATCCCTTATCTAGAAGGTTATTCAACTTTTCTTTCAACTCTTGTAACTCGGCTGGAGTCATTCTATATAGAGAAATGTAGATAGGCTGCGTGTCAGGAAGAGTATATATCCCAAAGTTTATTTTTCTATCGGGATGAACTCTTAGAAGATCGTTAGAAAAGACCTATAGAAACTCACATACTATAGGAACCAACGGAAGAGATGGGGTGTCGAGACTAAAATCCTTAACTCGAACTATATATGGTAGAGATAGCCTTTAAAGATCATCTTTCTGGCCTTAAGATAAGAAATAAAACAACCTTTCGGTAAGGTAGAACTACCCTTCCACTCTAAGGCTGACTTATTTGGAAATTGAAACTCTATGAATCTGGTTATGTAGTCAACTAATGCATAACACGAATGTAACTAGTTCATGCGTAGAATAACATCAAAGTCTACCATATCTTGCTCTACTAGATCAGTTGTGGTATCTTTATGAAGGACTTAGATAGTGCAATTTCTATATATTTGCTCAGCTAAAATTGAATCTCTAATAGGAGTAGAAACAGAAAAGGATTTTAACAGTTTTTTAGGTTTAAAACCAAACTTTACAGCAACATACAGAGTCACAAAAGAAAAAGTAGCACCATGGTCTAACAAAGCATAAACATCAATGGATAAAACTTTTAACATACATGTAACCATATCGGAAGACTTCTCCTGATACTAACGAGAAGAAAGACTATAAAAGTAATTATGGCTACCATTTGCTCTAGAAGTGGTGCCTTTCTGAAAGTTCCATCTTGCGGGGACGGATGGTGTAGTAAACTGAGGCATGTTACCTCTATTTAATTGCATTATTGTGGGACAATACTTGCATATGTGACATGTTTGTACACACCATAACACTCATCCTTACCATATAGACACTCACCGTGATGATTCTTCCCATACTTGATGCAACCCGGGTAAGAGGTGTGCCCTTTGGTCACACTGCCCTAAGATTGGGAACCATAGTCCTCTCATTTGTAGTCGTTCCTGAGTTGTGGTACAAGTGCACTAGCTGAAAATGAAATTGGTCCAGACTGCCTTTGTTGATAGGATGATCGATTTCCATTTTTGGCTTTTTCCTGGCCGAACATAAGTCCTAGCCCTTTTGTTCTAATACATTCCCTATCTTTCAACATCCTCCCGTGCCTGTTGCACAAGAATCATCAACCTAGATATATCCAAGTGCCCGATCAACATGTCTATCTTACCTTCTTTATTCAATAGGCAGGACAATCCCGACACAAATAGGCTCATCCAGCCCTTCATATCATCCATCATTTCCAGAGCATAGCGAGACTACTTTGTGAACTTGAGATTATACTCTTGCGCACTTATTGAATCTTGTTTAAAACTGAGAAACTCTCTTAGCTTTGCTTCTCATAGCTCACGAGGAAAGAACTGCCATATGAAAGCATTTTGAAACACAACCCAACTTAATATTGGTGTACCTTCCCCCACTCTTCTTCCACTGATCATTCTTCATCACTTGAAACACCTTTTGAATCTCATCCACAAAGTTCTTTGAATTCTCATTTAGTTTCAACCTCGCGAACTCAGGAGGATTTATTCTAAGAACACTTGACGTGTCTGGAAACTAATTACGTTCTGCAAGACCTGCTTCCTAACGACCAACCTAAGCTATCATATCTTGAGCCAACACCTGGATTGGATTGCGAAATTCAACATTAGTAACATCAACCTGATGTGGTTGTACAATAGGTGGGTTTGGAACTCTTGGCCCAATAGGTATTGATGGCCTTTGAGTTTCGTTCTGCCTAGAGAGCATCCCCTATTTCTGGTTTGCATCGGACGACCAATGGCTCTTCGTGGAGGCATGACCTAAAACACACATAAACACGAATTAAGGGGGATAGATAGATAGAGTTCAACTTCATTGCACAAACCAGATTAAGAAGGAAGAGAATTATTTCCTAAACATCATGTAGCTTAATTCTTATAAGTTTTTACACTCATAAAAAGAATTCTACTAGATGTGGTTTTTCAAACAACCTAGGACACTTGAACCATACTCTAAATACCAAGTTTGTTATGACCTGAGTCTATACCCCAACTAAGACACGATATCAAGTGGTTCCAAGCTACCCTTGACTTAACATGTTAAAGCATATCATATAAAACTAATGTGGAAGATAAAACATATGTTTAATAAGTCTTAATAAGGAATTCAATAAATCCATGACAACTGAATAGCTAATATCTAAAATAAGCCTCTAGCGTCTATTTAAAGAAATAATTTTCCTGGGACATGACCTCAGTTACCTCAAACCAAATAAACAAAGAACCTACTGAAATCTTACTAACAATTAATCATGGAATTTCCCGAATGAGGACTCACCAACTTTTTGGTTGGAACTGCTGCAATCTCACTAGCCACAAGTCAGAGTATGGCTGCCGAAATCTACATCATAAAAGGATGCAGTGTAGAGAAAAGTAAGTGTCAGTACGTGGGATGTACTGAGTATGTAAGGCCACCAATATACACATATAACGTAACATATTGAGGAAACAATGTAATAAGATTTCTAAAAAGTAAAGTCATAATCATAATGAAAGGAATTTAAAAAAAAAAATTGGAATCCATGCATAAATATCAGTGTTAAGATCTTGTTTCAAATTTATATACATAAAGATGAGTCTAAATCAGTAGCCTTACATAATCATAACGTAAAAAACATACTTAATGTACCTCAAATTAAGTTAAGGACATAGCGTAAAAGATGCATAAACTGGGGAGTTTCTTATAACCGACATGTGTTATTTGATCTCATGACGCCCAACTTATAATCCCAGTTGGATGGGTTGTCCTATAGTTTACCGAGGTATAAAATCTCATCTTATCTTATGTGGATCCACAAACATGAGCCACAAAGGGCTAAAGGTCAACTATCAAAGTGGTGAAACATAATCCTACGTTGACGCGTAGTTATGAGACTTGAGTTCTCTAAACCCATGTCTCCTTGTTACCAAATAGTCCTCCTAAAATAACATGTATTCATATAATGATCATAGGTATATAAACATCTTAACATTCATATCACATTAAGGTTAAGCTCAAAAGTCATGCCTTAAAAATAACATGTATTTAGGTTGTAAATCATATCATGTTTAAAAGTCATTAATGCATAAGAGACCATAGGATTCATCCTAAATCAGTGCAATAAATTTTTTAGAACAAACGTGAAATTATGAAAACATGAGTTCATGAGGAAAAATCATAATTACATAGGAACCTTAACTTTACTTCTAAAAATCTTGAAGAGTTTCTTGAGAACCCAAATACTTTAGGCATGAGAGTGAAAGGGATACTCTCATTGACGTATTACATTTCTTAGAAAGGAAGCTTGATGGAGAATCTTGAAAGATGAACCCTTGCCTTGGTGTTTTTGATGTTTTTGAGCATAAAATAGTTTTGGAGTGAATGAGAGGATTTAATTATGAAAATCTAATTTCCTACACATTTTGGGTAATTTAGATAACTCTCAAGTGTTTTCAAGATAAAAATACCCTAAAAAAATAAATAGTAAGAGTTGGAGGATGAAATTTAATTCGAGTGGACAGTGAGGTCCGTTTTCCTTCTATGTCGTAGAGCATTTTTCAGGATAAAGCGTCTTTAGTATATCAGTCATAACTTTTTACTTCAAACTTAGATTATCGCAAATTGGACGTCGTTGACAAGAAGACTCATAGACCTTTAATTTGATAGGTTATGAGACTCTTAACTCTTCATATTCTAAGAGATATAGTAGTTTGAAGTTGACTCTTATATGAACTCATGCGAAAACTTAACCGATAGAAATATTTTGAATTTGACTTGATTTTTTAGGTATGTTACGATCCTAATCTACACCCGATACACTTAGCACACTTATTAAGAGACTTGACATATATTTACAACTTAAAAATCATTGGGTTCAGACATATATGCATACGGAAGATGGTTCAGATCTTTGTTTAGGAGTTGTAAGGCGTTACATTATGTTTCTCACTGTGGTTAGAGTTGTATGTTATCTGGTTGACAAAATAACTAAAACTCAGGGTATTGGCATGAGATCTTGAGGGAGAATAATAGTCTGGTTAACAAAGTTAGTAGTGACCTTGCATTAGGAAAATCTCTATGTGATAGAGGTTAGGTTATGATCTATTATGAAGGTGAAATTACCAGATGGTGGAGTTGACAGTGAAAGAAGGTGGGTGGACTTGTGATATAGAATGTATTGGTTTCAAGGTAATATTGATTGTAGTAAGGGTGGTAATTGAAAGGTCGGGTCCTAGTTTTATCTCCAAGTTCATGTTTCTTTGACTATTTGCATGATATGATATGATGGATTCAGATCGGTCGATGATGTCTACTAGTACATGTTGTTTGTATTGATACAACTCTTGCTATGTCACTTGGCATAGTCTATTTGCAGGATTCAGTGATGTTTTATAGGTGAAGACGAAGATGATCTCCGACAACTTCTACTCCTCTTCCTTCATGGTGGGAGTTGTGTCTATTTAATTTAAAACCATGTATCCTCTTAAAAACTCCTGTACCTGTTTAGATTTGTTCCTTGGAGAGGGTTCAATGTAATTATTTACAAAAGAACTTTATTTTTAATTGAGTTAAGAGTATTATTATATGTAAACAGAGTGTTAGTATATAATTTGTTCACTTCAGCATTTAATATCCTAGTTTGGGGGTAGGATTCTCCTATCTAGGTGTTAGAATAGGTGTCTGCACGGTCCAACGGGTTGGACCATGACAATTAGAAAGAGAGATATATTATAATGTAGTATGTAGCTTAATTGAAACTTATATTAATTGAACCATCATTTGTACAAGCAAAAGCCAAATCAACTTTCTAAAGACCGTATCCAAAGGAAAAAAAAAAGCGTTACCATCAAGCATTAAGATGACCAAAAACTAGATATTATGTACAGAAAGAGTATGGTCTTCTTTTGTTTATTGGGACCATGTTTCCACTTTATATATTGTAACACATTTAGTTTGTCTTAGGAGCACGTCTAGATCGGATCTTGACCTTAAGTGGGTGGGCCATTTCACAAGAGAGCTTCAATACCTCAGACAAGTCAACATTACTGCTGGGCCCAAACTTGAATTCGTGCAAAAGTGTTGCGACCCAATAAGTGACTGTGGTCAAGCCTAGTGTCTTTCCGGGACAAGATCGCCTTCCAGACCCAAATGGTGCCAATCTCATGTCGGACCCTAGTACCGAGAAATCCATGTCACTATGAGCCTCGTTCAAGAACCTTTCTGGCTTAAACATAAGTGGGTCAGCCCAAACATCTGCATCTCTCGTGATGGCCCACATGTTCACCATGGCGGTGGTCCCAGCTGGCACCTGATAACCATCAATTGTGGTGTCTGTTATTGCAAGGCGGGCCCACGACAATAGTGGACCAGGAGGGTGCAACCTTAGTACTTCCTTAATCACGGCCGGAAGATAGATCATTTTTGATACGTCAGACTCCGTCATGGTTCGTGATTGTCCAACGATTCTGTCTATCTCGACTTGAACTTTTGATTGAATATCAGGATGAAGCGTCATTCGGGCTAGTATCCACTCTACCAATATCGTCACGGTATCAGTCCCCCTAAATATCATTTCCTACAAAAGTAAACTTTAATAGTAAGGGCAAATGTGTCGTGGTCCCAGTGGCGGATCCATGATTAGAAAGCAAGTGTGATACTACCTGCATTGACTTATGACAAATCAGAATTTTGAAACTTATTTCACATAATTGACACAAAAAGTAAAGGGAAAAAAACAATCAAAATAGTCAAGAGGTCAATGGAATTTGAACTCTGTAATTGCTATTGATTGTGACCTTTTAACCACCTATCACACTAATTTTTTAAGTTAAACAGATAGCGAAAGATGATAAAAAAAATAGTCCCATATGTTTGAGGATAATTCAAAACAATCCCTTTAAGTTTGCATTGAATAGTTTAAATCCTTAACTTTTGTCAAAAATTAACATTTTTAGTCTTTGTCTAATATTTATATTAAATTTGAAGGGACTATAAAAATACTTTTTTTAAAATTAGTGGGTACTCAAATTTGGAGGTACAATTTTATTAATAACTCGAGGTTCCTGTTTAAAAAAGTTGATCATTAGAGATGTTTTTGATTTATTTTCGAAGTCTTGTGCAACTTTTTTAGGTGTAATTTCTCCTGTTTTGACATCTTTTTAGTGTTTAGGGCACTTTTTTTTTTAGTTACATACTTAAGGATTTGATTGGACTTTCTTGATATTTATAATTAAATCTTTTTTTCTATTGTCTCTGTCAAATCTAACAAATACAAATTATTAAATATTTGATGGAGACTAAAAGCATTAACTTTTAGCTAATTTAAAAGATCAAACTATTTCGTGTATACTTTAAGAACTATTTTGAACCAATCGTTAAATATTCAGAGAACATTTTGGTCATATTCTTACAATAACCAAAAGATATTTTTAAGAAGCAAAAATTCTCGAAAAGGACAAGTCGTTTAAGAAGAAAAAGACTTGATTAATTAGTTATGTTCGTTTCCTTTCCTATTTGTATATATATTCTACTACTTCTTCCTTCACACCCTTCCGTTTTTAGTCCGTTTCAAAAAATATATCATATTTCTTTAATCAGAAACAATTCAATTCTAGAATATATCCACATCAATGATCAACAAGTGTTCTAGATCATAACTTTCAATAATCTTTTTATGTCAAGTCAAATAGTGTCACGTAAATTGAGATAGATGAAATATTGCTTACCCAAAGTACTGCAATCATATCATTCTCTGATAATCTTTCTGAACCTTGAAGTGATAGCAAAACATCCACAAAATCACCAGATTGATTCATATGTTCATCAAGAATCTTTTTGACAAACTTGTTTACTTTTGGCACAAGTTCAGAGCACCTCTGTTTAATTCTCTGTAAATCAAATTCACCTAACCAAGAAATATGATCAGACCAATTTAACATGCCCAAAAGTTCATAACCTTCATCAACTAATTTCATCAATTCTTTTGTTTCTAAATTACAACAATCAAAATCATAACTTTTACCAAAAACACAACACATCATATTATTCAAAGAAGCCAATTTTAAACCATCTCTAACACGTAAAATGTCATTTGGACTATTTTTTTCAAACATAGAAATCAATTGTTTAGCAATTTGAAATCTTGGTTTTTCATAAATTTTGATTTGCTTAGGTGAAAATAAATGATTTGATGAAATTTTTCTAAGTGTCCTCCAATAAACCCCATATGAAGCAAAACCAATTGCTCTATTGAACATTAGCCTATAGGCTGATTCTTTAATCGGACGATCAGCAAATACTGAACTGTTTAATATTTCTTTCGCGACTTCTGGATTACAAGTCACAATGACTCGTGTTTCACCAAGGCTAAAACACATGAGACGACTTGCTTTAAGAGTTTTCGCCATTTTTGCTATTTTATGATGTGCTAGACCAGTCATGAGGTTCATGCTTCCTATAATAGGAAAACCTTTTGGGCCTGGAATTGGATTTGACACTAATTTTTTCCATATGTGTTTGCCCCAAGCAGGACCACCAGGATGAGCCCAGTAAATCATGTTCATGACTAACCATATAAGAATAAGAAAAATTGCAAAGAATATTGAGTTTATAGAAGTGAAAGATTTGCATTTTGAAGCTAAAGCAAAAATCCAAAGGCTTTCTATGCTTGTTGTCATGATTATATTTGGGGAGAGAGTGAGAAAAGAAGTATATTTGGTGTTTGTGGGTATAAAATTAGAGAGATATTGGATGGTTTATATAGGGGAGCAAATGGAACCATAGTTAACACTAGCTAGCAAAGTATAACTCAAAGTATTGGCTTACATTATAATATAAGTAATGGCATGGTCACGATTTTCATTAAGGGATTTAAAATCTGAAAAAGTAAACACACCACAAAAGTCAATGAGATTCAACATCTAATTTATATGCATTATAAAAAAATAATTTCAACTTTGTGTATACAATATAATTTAGATGAACCCTCTTACATCTATGTGGCTCTGCCCTTGATTATAAGTACAGTGAAATATCGTTACAACGATATTATTTGTTTAGATATTTATTGGTTACTATAGCAAAATGTTACGATAGTGAATATACCATGAAAAAATGATTTTGGAAAAAAAATGATGTTTTACTGAATATTATTATGGAGGATGATTGTTATGATGAGGTCTAAATATGTTACTTCTTTGTCCCAAATTAGTTGATCACTATACTAAAAACAGTTGTCAGATATTAGTTGATCATCTTACTAAATCAAGAAACCATTAATTGATTTTTTTCCCCATATTACCCTTGCAATTACTATTCTTTTTGAAAGTATTCACACTTGTTTGTAAAGTTTCAAAGAAGTTCTTAAGGGTGAATTCGTAAAACTACCCTATTATTTATGATTTCTTAATATGCGTGTAAAAAGGAAAGTGATCAAATAATATGAACTGAGAGAGTATTATTTATTTTTCCTCTTTAGTAACATAGTTTAATATGGGGTTTTTAGAATATTCTATGGATTATGGTATTAATAAAAGCAATAATTAGGTAATTATTGGAAAATGTAAATTGGGCGGAAATTCTGAGGAGAGCCGCACGAATGCAGAACCAGAAAATAAAAAATTAAATTAAATTTCAACCTTCAAGGCGCTTGAGGCACGTCTTATGACTAATAAAAATGTTAAAAGAGATTTTTATTATTCAAACTCAACTTATGCGATGTTATTTGATTGAATATGAAATTTTAAATTTAAATTTTTTGTATAATTTTAAATTATTTTATGAAATTAAATTATTACTAAATATAGAATGATGTTATTCTTTTTTGGAAAAGAATTTTATTTAGGTGTCCTACATCGATATTTGGTAATATGTGCATTGAAAATGAATTTTTTTTAAAAAAATTTGTATGTTATTAAATTATTTTATTAAGTTAAATTATTCTAAATATAGAATGGTGTTATTTTTTCTGGGGAAGACTTTATTGAGTGTCCTATATCAGTATTTGGTAGTATGTGGAATATTTGGTCTCCATTTATAGTCTTGATGGTTGTTTATGATTCGATTTGGATTGAATTTTTATTGAAATTAAAATTAAATTAATTTTTAGTTAATTTTAAACTAAATCAAATAAAACAAAAATCAACACTTTGATTAAATTTTTCGATTTACCACTAGCTTATGAGATAATTATTTTAAATGAATATTAGAACTCAACAAATTTCTTTCTACTATACAAGATGAATGTATCTGAATTAATCCTTCTATTATTTTTCAACACTATTGCGAAGTTTTCCATATTAAAGTTTCATAATTGTAGAGATTCCAATGTCACTATAGACTTTAGGGGTAGTCTTGGGCATGCAAGGAGGGAAATGGGTATTAAGTTATCTCACATTTATAAGATATGAAGTATTTAGCCATCACAATAAAATATTTTTTAATGATAATAAACATGCACAATTGCACATTAATAAAGATTACTAAAAATTTTACCGACATTAATTAATTGTCATTGTATTCAACGTCCTTATAGACTTTATGGACATTTACAAAAAGTCCTAGAATGTAATTGTCACTAGTATGGCTCTAAAAAAAACATATTTAGCTGCAATTTACCTATTGACATCAAACAATTGCCACTAAAAATTATTTTTGGTGTAGTAAACTTTTTTATAGAATTTTGAACAATCATCATTTTATTTTGAAATTGAATAAGTCTAATTTTTCTTAGGCCTCATTTGTTTGTACTTAATAGAGGTCTGAATCTTAATCATTCAGATTCGGCTCATTAAGTGTGTTTATTTTTTAGGTTTGAATCTTAGTCATCAGATTCAGCCCATTAAGTCTATTTGTTTCTTTTTTTAAAAAGGGAAAATTAGCAAACTAGTCAAAAAGTCTAACTTAATTAGTAAAAACCTCCATACTTTATAAATATTAGTAAAAATGTCAAAATGTCATTATTTTAGAAAACATTGTGTATCCTAATTTACTTCCTATTTTGTCTCACCTTAATTACACATTTTCCAACTCTTTCTCTCTCATATTTTTTTTAAAAAAAATATTTTCTCTCTCTCAAATTTACCTCTTCCAATTATTTTCCATTTTTCAACTCCCTCCCGTTATTTTTGGTATATTTTTTTTTCAAAAATTGGAAAATATATTTCTAAAGATATTCATAAAAATCCTTTGATTAAGGTATGCATCTTTTGTATTTTATGTGCTCATTTTATCATTCAAATTGAAATTGAAAATCATATTGAGGTGAATATTTTACTGTGATCAATTTGTATTTAACTCTCACATTGTATGCAGACAAGTTTGTAATTCTTTTTATTTTTGCATTCATCATAATGATAAACTAACAAAGTCACTTTTGTATTTCAATTGAAGTTAGTATTATTGTGCTCATTTTTGTGTTTTAATATCAATTTCAATGACAACAAGCGTGTATTTCTTTTTTACTATGTTTTTATCGTAATTGTATACCAACAACTTTTGTATTTTATGTGCTCACTTTACCATTCAAATTAAAATTGATATTTTACTTTCATAGTAAAAACTAAAAATCGTATCTCAATGATTAAAATTGTATTACATATCTGCCAAATATATTTTTCTATTATTTGTATCACAAAAATATTAGTGATTGTATCTCAATATAATCCAATCATTACATATGAATACGATTTAAGAAAGGATACAGGATTCTGGAAAAAATAGCATATAAAGTGGAAATAATACAATCAGTTGAGGAAGGATGTCATATTCTAAAAAGAAAAAAAAATTAATGTGAAAAGAAATATGATATATTTATACTTAAGAAATACAAATCCATTTGGCATCCGTATTGAGAAGACTACAAACTAAAAAAGAAATACAATATTCTTAATAAAAATACAAATGTTGAGTAAAAGAAAAACAATTGACAAACAAAAATTAATATGAATACAATTCTGGTATGAATATAATTTTTGCAACATTCTTTCTTTGACTCTCTCTAACTTCTTCGTCTGCTATGTTTCTTTTCTTTTCTTTTTTTCTCTAAATCCAAATCTGTATTCACTTGTGCATTTGTAAAACTCTGCCTCGTCATCCAAAAAAATTTATAATTACCCCAGAAAATCAAAAAGCGTTCATGTCAAAACTTCCAAACAAATTAATGATTCAACAGTTAACGAATACTTGATTGATTGTATTTCACCGATTATATCGAAGTTCCAGTTGGAAATTCCTTCTCCAAAGTTGTTTGTCAACAAAATTATCCCGTTTTCAAAATCTTCTTGTCAAACAGAAAAAAACGCAAATTTAATCAAATTCACTTCAACAAAGAGGATTTTGTTATCGCATTCGCTGCCAATATAGGATAGTTGATGATCGTGAGGACGAAGTTGAATTTTTCCACCATAGCTACACATTAGCTTAACCTTTTGATTTTCCATTGCTGCCATCGCCAAATTCATGCGAGAATGATGAAGAAGACAGAGGATTTGTTTTTTTGGGGATTTTTTTTTTTATAAAGATGAGAGATATTAAGTGATATGTTTCTTTTATAAAATATTGAATTTGTAACTGATGAGTATTTTAAGTGATATGTTCCTTTTAAAATATTCTCTCCCCTAAATTTCTCCTTTCTATTATTAAATAATTGTATTCTTTCAATTAGAACAAATAAAAACAATGTGAATTAGATACATAACAAACTAAAATATTGACATTTTTAATAAATATTGAAAGTGTGGCTAAGGGGTAGGGGTGTGCATTCAATTTTTCGGTTTGGTTTTATACTATTCGGTTTAGATTTTTTAATTTTTGGTTTTGAAGAAGTGTAACCCAATCCGAACCAAAACAAATTTGGTTTGGTTTGATTTTTCTCTTTTTGGTTTGGGTTTTTTCAATTCGGTTAATCGGTTATGTAAATAATTAGAAACATAACAAAGTTATATTTGCAATTTATATATATATATATATATATATG
>NW_006239306.1:89462-120223 GCF_000226075.1 Solanum tuberosum | reverse complement strand
TATATATATATATAAAATTAAGTTTTTTTGGTTTTTCGGTTTTCATTTTTCTAAATCCAAAACCAAACCAAAAATCTAAAAAACCAATCCAAATTAGAATTCGGTTTAATCCAAATAGTGCACACTCCTACTAAGGGGTCCTATTAAATGCATAAATATTGACATTTTGAAAATTTTCCCTTTTAAAAAGCCTCTTAATGGGTCTAAATGAATCAGATCTATAACAGAGTCGTAATATCATTCAGACTCTATTAAAATAATAAGCCTATTTCAAATAAAAATTCTTCTTGCTCGCTTTTCTTCTTTTACAAAGTTTCAAGTTTCTTCCCATCATTTTCCAACCATATACCATTTTTTTCTTTTGAATAAGTAAGTTTTCATAATCTTTTACAAGTATTCATTTAATATTATTTATATATACAATACTCTTGGAGGAATTGATATTTGTGAAGAACTCTTCTTGTCACAATTCGTTTGCTGTCAAAACTTCTTTGGAAGGAGTTATCATTGTTTCTTGTGAAAAAAATTGTTTGAGAAGACAAACAAATCGATTTTTTTTTTTGGGTTTGGGGGGGGGGGGGGGGGGGTTGGATTATAATCTTATTCTTGAAACAATTTTTTGGAAGAAGTTATCTTGATTTTGGATTATAATTTTTACTGATATAGTATTTAATTCCTAATTTTAAAAAAAAAAGATAAATTATGCACATTCAGATATTGAAAACAAAAAATCTTAATGATTCAGTGTTCAGACCTAGAAACTACATTTTAATATTCAGATGTGCATTTAAATTCTGACATCTTAATATTTAGATACGCATTCAAATTCAGATGTCTTAATCTTAATGAAAACAAATGAGGCCTTAGACTAAATAGAAAAGAACATGAAAGGAAATTGAGAAGTATTTTTCTTTCAAAATTTTAGGCTAATGAACAGCAATGTTAGTTACTGAAAAAAACAACAGCAATGTTAGTTAACTTAATTTCATAATTAATTAAAATAGTTGTTGTGGAGGTCAATGCCATGATATAATCTTTTGCGTCACATTGTTATGTGGCAAGAGCATGTATTATCTTATTTGGATATGTAACAAATCTCTATTCATCTTATACCCTGATCACAAAAAGGTGTATAAAATTATTTTAAGAGGGTAATAAGATTTAGTTTAGTTAAGGTGTGCCTCTGGAATTTTGGTCATAGTCTAGGAGGGTATTTATGCCTTATCCCTATTTTTAAAAAACTTATTTTTTTAGAAAAATATTTTCTAAAAATTCTGACCAATTGAAAATGAAAAATATTTTTTCTATGTACCAAACACACACACTAACTTATCCATTTTCAAAATATATTGTTGACAACTATAAATGGTACGGATGTTTATTGATTGGTTCGTTTGAATATTATCGATTTGATTTATTGATTTTTGATTTGTAGACACTTTAAATCAATAACCAAACATATTAGATATTTGTTATCAATTTTCGGTTAACAAATAGCAAACCAGTCATGAACTAATATCACTAGGCTACTTATAACATAAATAGAAAAAAATGACCTTTTGATTTCTCTTATATCTAAATTTAATTCTTGTTTTGTTATGATCTTTTTACGCGCACACAATGTGTTTTTTCTTTTACATTACTAAGTTATTTAAAAGATAAACATTATACTATGTTTATTCGAAAAATGATATAGTTAAATTTATAATGAAGTTAAAATACGTATCTTGATTATATAAGAAATATCATTTATTGCCTAGGTTGAACATCTTTAGTTTTAAGATGAACAATGATGTAAGATAGTACGAACTAATATTTTTTTTTGTATAACACTCTCAACACGTCAAAACCACATGTATAGATTTCAAAATAATGAAAACTTTTGTTAAAAGGATTTTTTATTCCTATGATTTTGGAATAAAAAAATATTAACAATTAAGAGACTATATAGTTTGAGATTTATGAAAAGGATGTTTAGTGGAAAGTCTATAGTGGCACTGTAGCTTCGTTAGCGCTTAGCTCATTAGCAGCCTTAATTACGTTTCAAGGAAAAGGGAGTTTGCGGCCTTAGTGTTGGACTTGTTGAATACCAATATTTTTTGTATATTCTCACTATTAAATAATTAAGACGGTTTGTTTTCTCAGTATTTGAATGTGCAAATAAAATTATTTTATAAATACTAAGTCAATTTGAAATAACATGATTATCGATGCTGGTGATGCCTAGTAGTGATGGTTGTGAGTGTCAATTAGGGATGATATTGCTTGATTGAGTTGGTTATGGATAGTAGCTAGTGGTTTCGAAGGATGACAATAGTGATAGATGTTGGTGGTTCATGGTGGCAATTAGTGAGAGCGACTTATAATTGTAGTTGATATTGATAGCTAATGGTGATGACGAATGATGATGGTGCTCGGTGGTATAGTGATGGCCATTTGTGGTTGTGATAATAGTGATTAAGGAAAATGATTATAAATGGTGGTTAATAATGATCGAATCTAATTATTACAATTGTGAATAACGATTGGCTGTGATTGCGATAATGATGGGCATCGGCGATTAGAGGTGAAAGTAGATTGAGTGGTATGAATGACTATTCTCATAGAAATCTTTGAATGAATTTCTAAATGATACTAAGACTATAGAAAAGATAAATCTCATTTTGTAGAATTGATTAAGAACATAATGAAGAGAGTTAGTACATGACAAAACAAATTGTTATCATTTGAAGAAAAATATGTTTTGATTAATCATATTTTATGGTCAATGTCAATCTATTTATTATCTGCAATAAATTTTTCAGGATGTGTGATTGATCAAATACATAGGATGTTTGCAAAGTTTTCATGGGACAACTGAATAGGTGCTAAAAATAAGCATTGAATGGTTATTAAGTACATATCATATACGTGTAAAAGAAGTTATATCATAACCATAGATGAACAATTCAGATATATAAAATAACATTTCAGATGCATCTAATCATTAAGCATATATCAGATGTATAAAAGAGACTATATCAAATACATATAAGAACAATTCAGATACATAGAATGAACATATCATATATACAAAAATAATGATTTTTTTGAAATTTTTTTAGGAGTTGTGATACGGCAAATACTTAAAAGTTGTTATATGCGTGATTTTCTCGTAATTTATGTCTTTCAGTTACATTTCTTATTTAGATACACTTAATTATATGTATCTGATAAATATGTATCTGAGATACATGTATCTGGATGTGTATTCGAGTTGCGATTTATGGTATGATTGATAATATTGCAAACTCACGTAAAGAGATATAATTAACACCCAAATTAGTAGGATTTGTGTTGTTTACCGTTGATAAAATGACCTTGATACGCTAAAAAAATTTATTAAAAAAAATTGTTACAAATCTTAATTATTCAAATTTATTCAGATTAATTAGTGATTGTAAAATAAAGAAAACTAACACACTTAATAATTAAAATTCAAATTTAAAAAGAAAAAAAAAAACTTAAAAATTGAAATCTGAACAATTTAGATTTATACATTTATTAAATGCAAAATAAATGAGGTCAGAATACTCCAAATACTAACTCATTCCAAGAAAATTTTGAAATATTAAAAATTAAAGCAGACTCAACATATGTTGGAAAAGAAATTGGATTTCATGTTGAGAGAGACACAACCAGAATTTCAGGCTAATAATATTTTTAACTTTCAAATCCAAGAATTTTTATGGTAATATGACTCTTCTCTCAATAATTAATTTATTGCGAAATTGGTCATTATCACTGTTAATTAAAATAATTTACAACCAAAGACTGTTTCAATTGTGTTAGCAATAATTCATACCTTTCAATGCCATTATTATTTTTTTCAACTATTTTCCTGCTAAGGAATTGGGGAAAATTTACTAGAAATTGTTTAATAATTGAAGCTGCTTTTAAAAAAAATGTTATTTAGGTACTTGATTGTTATATTTAGTGGTCCTTCCCTTTTATGATTGGTACTTAATACAATTTTTTAAATTTAATCAATCTGGTCTCCTTCTCAGTAATTTACTATATTCTTTATTTTTCAGTAGGAAATGAATTTATATAATAGTTGTTCTATTTCTATGCTATGCCTAGCTAGTACTACAACAACAATAAGAAAAGATCAACTGGACATTGACAAAAGATACTTTATAGAATTAAAATATATAAATATTTTAAAATTTATTTAAATACAAACGCTAAATTAAAAATGACTTTAGCGGCAATTAATTAATGTTAATAGCTCAATTGTCGCTAAATATGTATTTTTAGCAGTAATTAGCACTCTTTGTATATGTCCCTAAAGTCTTTAGAGACACTGGATTTAATGACACTTCCCTAATGTCGATAAAGACTTTAGTACTCTTTATTAATGTATCTATTTATTGCCGCTAAAAGTTATTTTGTTATAGTGAAAAGTAAGGAACTTGTGGTTTGCTTAACTTTTATACGTCGATAAATAAAATAGAGTTTAACAGAAATACACTTGCTATTAAACTCTATTGTATCCATAAAAGAACTGTTGGGTCAATTAGTTTCATAGCAAATTACAATTTATTTGAAAATGTTTATGGTCAAAACTTCCAAATTACGTAAAAGATCTGAAAATAAACACAAGTTTTAATGGAATTAGTTTCTTCCATTTGAAGTTTGTATCTCTGCAGGATTTACTCCCAACTTCACTAGATTTCAATGAGCCTTACAATAACCGATTTAAACATACGTAATCTAAGGAATTATAAACTCTAATTCCTAATAACACATAAACCTTTCAAGACATGTGTTTTGAAAATTATTTTTCTTGACCTTCTAACTAGTTATGAGAAGAACAGTTTTATTGTCATATATTTGCTATTTTTTCACTTGAATTATTTGAGGGTAAATAATTGTTATCTTAATAAATTTAAAATAGATAGATCATCTACTTTAAAATCGAAAAGACGATAAACGATAGTAAAATCAAATAAATCATCTATATTTACACATAAAAAATGTAAATCTATATTTTAATAAGTATATCTTTAGCACACATAACATACATCTTGGATTTCTATATGCACATTTCTCATCATCTGCACTTGTGTGTAGAGGTTACCAACATTGGGAAATTGGCTTATATATATTGTATTGCCTAATGAGAAAACGAACTTGTTCATTTGATTTCACATTCGTCGTAAATATTTGTCTTTTTAATTTGTTAATGTTAAACAACTTTAAATATTATATTAATTTCTATTGAATTAATTTAGCAAAAAATAACTCTCTCTAAAAAATAAAATTTGTAAGCTAATTTATTTAATAAATGTACTCGTATAAATATAAAACATAAAATCAAGAAAATAAATAAAATGATTAAAATTATTTGAAGGTTATGTTGTCTTTATATAAATTGATCACACGATATTAAATCTTATGTATCACTAGTACCATCAAATGTGAGATATTAGTTATGTATCCTATAAAAAAAATTAGGACTATCAAAAAAATATGTCAATTAATAAGGAAAGCAACACAAAGCATTCAAAGAAAAGAAATATTAGCAGTAGTGAAATAATGTGGTAACTAAAAAAAACATGTGTAAAACTAATACTATGACAAACACAAATCACAATGTCCAAGGCTATGGAAAGCGAGTTAAATCTCAACTACATACTAACCTTAGAAACAAAAACAAAAAAAAACTTCATATATGTATTAAATATTAAATTGATTAAAATAAAAAAAGACAAAAGGAAGAGGAAAGTTTGGTGCGCCTATAAAGTGCAAAACCTTTTAAGTCCACCGTGATCTAATTTGTGTTTCTTGTGAATGCCTAACAACAAGAACAAAATATTTAGTTATTATCTTTGTTTTGATAATCTATAAAAAATTAAAATAATTCATGTGTTAGTGTACGTTGACCAAAAACTATTATTTATAAAATATGAATTTTGGTCTCTTAGACGGACTAGTCAACTCATTAACTAAACAAAATAATTAGTGCATAACATCTCTCACGTTCAGATAAAGTTTTGAAAAAAACACACCTTCAAAAATATGATATAGATAATCTACACTAATACAAATCTAGTATATTTGAATGACGGAGTCAAAATATTTACTAGAAATTTAAAAGTCAATGATTAGATATTATTATCTATATATACAAATGGAAGATGAAAATAAAGGCCTTGGTGGAAAACACTTACAAGAAAGTGGTTAATTTCTGTCTACAATTATTTATTATTATATCTATAAAAATAGTGTTACCTACAAAATGACAGAACCTAACGTGACACCTTTCATGGGTTGACCATAAATTTGATTACAAAAGGATTTTGGGTGTGTTCAGTTTGAAGGACGTTGTTTTTCTTTAAAAAATAAAAAATCAAGAAATTAAATATTTTCTTAATTTAATTTTTTAATTGATTAATAATGAAAAAATATTATTTCAAAATCATTAAAATATAATTTAGCAAATATTATGACTCCAGACATGAATTCATATTCCTATCCAAATCCAATCTTCGGTGTAACACCGACCCCAATATCGATCCAAAAACATAACCTTAACCCCAACCGAGATGAGATCGAGCCCGTCATCTCGGTTGTCAGCCCGAGATCCAACCCTGATCTCAAGACCTAACCTGATGAAACCAATAGGCCAAGATTCTGACTCTGAGACCTTGAGAGATTTGTAGGAATAATAATGTGGCGGGGCAGGGTGATTGTGTGGCAAACTTGTGAAGACTCTGACCCGACCTAGCCCTCATAGAATTTATTATAAAAATAATTTTGTTCATTTTTATGCTAAGTACTTATAATTTAGTATTAGTTTGATATTGTCATTTGATAGAGTGTATTAGCAAAATTAATATATGCATTAGCTTTATATATTAGAATTTCTCCTTTTTATTTTGTTAGCATCCAGAGTACCTTACTGTGGCGTCTTTATGCATATATAGGCAAGTAATATGAACAAAACGGAAAATTGCAATTAGTTTAATTTTGAAAACATCAAAAATGGATATTAAGCATTTGGTGTTTTACAATATGTATTATTAATTATAATTAACAGTAATAATTAGCTGAATTCGATAAAAATTAAAAATTACCTTAAAAGGACTAAGGAACTCTCTGCAGCTTACATCAATACTATCCATATAATCAAAGATATATTCAAAGCTTCAATGAAACCCTTGTAATCCATGGAAATTGAATTAGGCACCATATCGATAATCATAATCAGTAAAAGAAATTTTATATCTAGTGTGTTTTAATTCTTTAATGTCTGTATCATCTAATCTTTTAATCTGTTGTGGTAATCGACTTGACAAAATTGACAGTCGACTGAAAGCTAGACTATTAAAAATTATATTATAAGAGTTTAATAAAATTGACTTACATCAAATTTTTAGAACAAGCTCGATATGGTTACTTCGTAAATAAAGTATTAATTATATACATGGTTAAATTGAATTGATAGTGCAGAAGTTTTTTCACACAAGAACATTTAGTTTAATCGAATTCAAAAATCACAGAAAAATTAATTGTGGAACCTAATTCAGGACGTAAATTAATAATCTCTTTGGGTTTATATATTAGATTAGGGCTTCTTATGTAATTGTACAAGCAAACAAAATTTCAATTAAAATGGCTGCATGTATATATAATGTATTGATATTGTATATATGATGTATAATTGTGCATCAAAGACACATATATATTCATATACATTGTTTATACAAAATATATACATTATAACTAGAGGTGTGTATGATATGATAGAATATCGAATATCATATTAAAATTAATTTTTTAACACCGCAGTTTGAATATTATGATATTTGGTATGCATTTTAAAAAGGTTAGGTACTTGGTATTTATAAAAATAATAATGATATATCGATATTGTACTGAAGTATATAGTTACATATGAAATTCATATATATATATATATAATATTAGTAAATATATAAATAGTAATTTAGTATTTAGATGTTGAAATTTTGATTACTCTATCTTATTTAATTATTCTTTTGGGTGATTGATTAACAAAGAGAACTATTTGTACTTTATTTAAATTGTTTTACATGTGTAAGCTAGTAGTATGATATAAATGAGATGTTTCTTGAAAAGTCAAAGTCATAATTCTTTATTATATGAATATATGTATGTTAAAAATGATAAAATTATGGTAATCGATTTACTGTACCGTAAATATCGAAATCAAACTTTAAAATATCATACCGAATTAATTTGATAGGGTAATGGTATATAGTATTTTTAAAAGGAAACATTACATAAATACACAACTTAAGATATCATAATCTCTAAAATTCCCTCAATTTTAAAAAATTACAAAAATTTCTTCTTGGATACACTCATTTCCACTCTCAGATACATCTCTCCATTAAGTAATGTATCATTTGCAATGAATCGGATAACCAAAGAATGTATACGAGAGCAATGAAAAATCTGAAAGTTCTATAATTGCGAAAACTTTCGGAATAGGATGTAATTAGCCCCAAATATATGAGATTTATGTACTTTGTACTTTTTAAAAACCGCATGCCGAATTACTGAACCGAATTTTTCAATACTGTATCATGTCCACCACTAATTACAACAATTTACCTTCCTTGACGATTTAATTTTTTAAATTTCGACCAACTCAAATCTTCTTCATAAAGTCTCAAATATTAAACATGAGCCCTTGTCGATGTTTTGAATCTTTTGAAATATTATCAAATTCTAAATGATTTACGTTTGCGTCAAATCAAATTTTTAAAAAAATTGAGCTTTAAAATTCTTCAATAACGAGTTCTTGCATTTTTCTTTCACGTGCTCTTCTTTCTACTTCTCTGTTAATTTTTTATAGGTGCAACATAAAAATTTCAATTAACATTGGAACGGAGATAGAAATAAAGAATATTAACAAAAGATATATATATATATATACGTGTCTTCTTGTGAGTTTTTAAAATTACTATTCATGTCAAAATTTGGTTCCTAGATACATGTATTTGGTGTGTCTAGATACATGTATCTCAGTTATATGGAGTCAAAATTAGGTGTAAATTGTTTCAAATACATTGTACTCAAGTAGATTCACATGTATTTGGGATATGCTGACTCTCTCACTTGCCTCTATCCAATCTCACTTGCCTCTCTCCTATCTCTCTCGCCTCATTCTCGACGTATTTGTATTCCAAATTGTATCTGATATTTCATATTCATGTATCGAGTGGAATTCGTATGTATATGAAATAAATCGACTCTCTCGCTCGCCTACCATCTATCAGCTTGCTCGCCTCTCTCACTCGCTCGTTCGTCTTTCTCCTTATGTATCTATATTTTAGAATGTATCTAGAAGCAAAAATACATTTATCTAGGTATATCTAACTTGAAATTTGTATGAAATTATTAATTAGGCGATATGTAATATATCAATCTATATAAAGAATTAGTAGATATGATAGGAATATATGTATAATTAGGCCTTAAAGTTTTACATTTGGGCCCATACCAATTGTGCTCTTCTCATGGCCTTATTTTTTGGAAATTACATAAATATACAACTGAAAATATCATAATCTCTAAAATTTTCTATCATTTAAAAATATTACAAAAATCTCCTCTCGGATACATCCTTATCCCCTCTTTAGGATACATCCCTCCCCTCTCAGATACATCCCTATCCTCTCTCGGATACATCCCTCCCATTAAGTAATGTAACATTTGCAATGTATTGGACAACCAACTCTTGTAATTGTGAAAACTTTCAGAATAGGATGTAATTAGCCCCCAAATGTATGAAATTTATATAAGTTTCCCTTATTTTTTTGGTCAGGCGCTCATGGCCTTTCAATACCTCATAAATTCACTTATAATAATTGATGATTGAGTAAAAAAAAAAAAAGAAGGGAAACTTGCATAAATCTCACTATTTTAGGAGTTAATTACTTAGATACACTTTAGTTTGCAATATTACGTATCTTACTAAATTTTGGTGCTTTCAAATACGTTTAGATACATGCGTCAAAATTATGTGTAATTTATTCTAAATACATTGTATCCAAGTGGAATCGCATGTATCTGGTATACATAACGAATCTCGCTAGCCTCCCTCACCTCCCTTGCCGCTTTCATATGTATCGTGTATGTCATATACATGTGAATCACACCAGATACATACATATACATGTATCTAGTGTGTATATAGTGTGATCCACGTGTATTCGGGATACATAAAAAATCTCACTCCCCCCCCCCGCCATCTTGCTCGCCTCTCTACTTATGGTAAAATTGGTAGCAAAAATATATGTATCTAGGTGTATCTTTCTCAATATATGGTAGGAAACTTTTAATTACCGATAAGATACGTAATATTTTAAAGTATAGATAATAATAATAAAATATAATCATATATGGAGTGGAATATGTCTAATATGTAGATCCTCCTTTTGAGTGGATATTTGATCTATCTTTAAAAAAAATTATTGTCATGATGGTAAACCCAAATTAAGTTTTTTTAGTTTTTCTTTTAAAAACTAAAATAAAATGACAGCTGTGGGATTTGAACCCACGCCCTTTCGGACCAGAGCCTAAATCTGGCGCCTTAGACCACTCGGCCAAACTGTCATATATTTGAATAACCTTATTATGTATTAAATATCCCTTATTACTTAGATTAGGCAATAAAAATATAAGGGGGGGGAAAAGAACTCAATGAAGACAAAGTTGAAATCATTACATATTAGCCCCATTGAATATAATAAATCTCAAGACAAAATATATAAGAATGCAAATTATGAAACTATTTACCAAATTAAAAATATCAAAAATGTGAAACTTGTCAATATAGTATGTTTTTTTAAAAGAAAAAGAAGAAATAACTTGTAGAAGTAAAGAAGAATACTCTCCACGCCTCTTTTTAAGAGAATTTGTAAGTAGAGTGTCGTTGTCTCACTTATCTTCAAAAATATATTTGAATGATATTAAAAATGTCATCTCCTTCTCGAATTTTCAACAAGTAAATTATAGCTGACCATTTTTACTAGTAGAAATGATATAGAATTTTAAGTTATGAGTTCTGAACTCTCGCAATCTTTTAAGATAGGATTTTAACCATACTCTTTATAAATGTTGAGTGATTACCACAATATAATATAACTGAAATATTAACATATGAAGTGTTTAAGACATCATTTGACATGTTGTCTCTCATTTATCGACTTAAACTTTCAGAGAAAGCACACTTCTAACCACTCAATTATAGTATATTTCAACCATTCCCCTTATATCTGGTTAAAATATTTTGATGGATTAAATACATGAATATATTCTCTATGATTTCTAGCTTGCTTTGATGTAATACTAAATTGTGGTTTGTTATTAAAAAAATGTATTATCTTATTCATCTCAATTTTTGTACCTTTTAAATCGTTATTTATTCTGATGTATAATACTCATTATTTTTCTCACGTACCAACTGAGCTATTATAGTATGACACGTGTCTTTCATTATCATAATTCTGGCCACACCTCAAATCACGTCACAACATATTTTAGCAGTATCTCAAAATATCATAGTTTGATTTTTCTAAAAAATAAATTACCTTTCTAAACATCGTTATTTCCAGTTTTTATATAATAAAACAAGATAGGCCCCTAATTAAGTCATTTGGTTGGAGTAACAAACAACATATTGAGATTTTGGTCTCCCAAGTCAAAATGCTATTTTTTTTTTCCATTTGTGAACTAAAAGAGCTAGAAATCATGGAAGATCATGTAACTTAAAACAAATATAATACAAAGGTTTTTCACAAATATTTTTCTCCAAGCTTATTTAAAAGACAGAATTCTTTTTAACATTTTACAACCTAATTTTTTTTTTAAATCACTACGTTAGACGTTTCTCTATGAAACGGGAATATTCCACAAAATTAAAAATTCTATTTTACATACATACAAAAATATAGTTTTGTATTTTCACCAAACAGATTCAATTGAACTCTTTTCAAAACATGTTAAATGAAGAAGGTGATCGATGATGGTGGTCATGGTCTTTATCAATCTTGCCCCGAATATATAGAGGATGATTGAAATATAAAATAGGGACGATAAATCGTAGTTGTTCTTCTTCTACTTGACCTACTTTTATCGCTAGAAATCCTTTTGGTACATCTTTACTGCCCATACTTACAAATAAAAAAATTCCAATAGGATTATATCGAATTTTTATAATATGATGATTGATTGTTCGCGACTTAGTTAAATGGGGTGGAGAGATTTGTTTTGTTTATATATTGAAAGAGAAGGCAAAGGATTAAGAAGGATAGTATGTTTAAAAGGGGTCAAAGATAATATAGTTGAAAAATGCCCATTCTCTTTTTTGTTTTGTTGTGGACCTACAATATTAGTTATAGCTTATAAATTCGATAAAATTCAATAATTTAAATTTAAATTTTTTGGTTATATAAAATAATAAAATTAGCTATCTGATATAAAAGATGAAATAGTGAATTTTCATGAGATGTATCTATCCTATCCTAGTAACTGAACGAACCCTAAATCCTTACTCGCCGCAAAGGAACGTCTTTTAACATGTTCAAGTAGACCATCTTTGGGTGCACAATAGAACAAATATAAGTTAATTTTTGAAAGAAAAAAAATAAAATTTTGATTTTAAATAATTATAAAATTAAGTATTTTGATCCTAATACTTCAAATCATTTAGTTTTAGTTCAGTACTTGAAATGAATAACGTACTAGTTACGTCTTTTATCTATGTTGTTTTGGAAGCAAACAAAAATATAAGACAGTCAATTCCATTAATTGTAGTTGTAGGACCATATAGGGTTGCATGTCCTGCACAAGTTGGCTACTTACATGTTAGAAAGAGTTGTCAATATGAATCGGTTTGTTTTATCTCAATTAATTTATACGGTCTTTGAATTTGGATGGTTCAGATTAAACTAATCAATTATCTACGCAAGTTAGAAAACATCAGATAAATCTATCACTATATAGTTAGCAAACTAAGCTAGACTTATGCACACTGAGCTAAAAAAACTTATTCTGAAATAGACATCAAAAATCATAATTTAACTTTATTAAATTATGAATTGGCTCGATGAGCCTAGTCCATATTGATGGCTCTGCTTACCCCTTGAAACGTTGGTCCATTCACGATTTTGATTAGAAAACTTAAGTTAGGACGACAATTGTGTCTTTTTCAATTTCTTCTTGCTTCCATGATCAAGAATTTATAGGTCCCTCACAATATCTACTTAATGTATCATGTCTTTGAGATGATTTTGGAATTAAATCTTAAACCACAAAAATTTACATGCCTATCTATGCCAGAATTTTGTGGCTTAAGAATGACACCCTAGGTTGACTGCTTATACAAGGAGAATTACTCTCATCAGTATGTTTAGTTGCAATTTTACTTTGTCTTCGTACACTACTAGAAATAAGTTGTTTTCCAACTACAACTGCCGACTATAAATGTGTAATCAGAAATTTGGGTAATTTTTCGACTACTGTAATCGGTACATTAAGATTTATATACGTATATACAAATATTGCTTGCATAAAAAATAGGGTATCTTACAGAAATGTATCGCATGGTAAAAAAATTTTAGCTAAATAGAAGCATGTATATGTAATGTATTTATATTATACAAGTGAAGGAGTATATATTTATATGATGTATAACTAAGTATAACAGATGTATATATATTCTTATACATTTTTTATACAATATTTATACATTGTTAGATACAACAATTCGTCTTTCTCAACGAGCTAAATTGTTTTTTTTTTCAATTTCGACCAACTCAGATCTCATGTAAACAATCTCAAATTTTAGATATGAGCTTCTTTAGAAATAGATGTATAACTAAGTATAAGAGATGTATATATATTCTTATATATTTTTTATACAATATTTATGCATTGTTAGATACAACAATTCATCTTCCTCAATGAGTTGAGTTGTTCTTTTTTTCAATTTTGACCATCTCAGATCTCCTGTAAACAATCTCAAATTTTAGATATGAGCTTCTTTAGATGTTTTGATTCTTTCGATATAGTATTCACTAAGATTGTCAAATAAGCGAGTTAAGTTGAAATTAGGCATGTCAAAATGAAATTGAGTGAATAAGCATATTATTGACTCATCTAAAAGTTATTTAGACTGAAATAGATTAAAAGTTGAGTCATAACTCAATCTATTCAATTCTTATTTAATTGTTTTCCTTATATTATAACTGTAACATAACAAATAAATAAAATATTTTTCAAGTATTCAAACAAATTTTCTCATGAGTTAATCTGAGTTGCATATCATCTCAGTTTTCAAATGAGCTTAATTAAGCAAATCAAATTATTGAGTTGATATAAAAGAGGGTCATTCACCTGCTCAAATCTAAACAAGTTGGATCATGATATTATGAGCTAATTTTGTCACCTTTACTATATACTTCCTTCAATTCGTCGGACTTTCAATTTATGTTGCATATAATCTCAGTTTTCAAATGAGCTTAATTAAGCAAATGAAAATAATTAAATTGATAAAATAAGAGGGTCATTAACCCACCCAGACCTGAACAAGTTGGATCAATTATGATATTATGAGCTGATTTTGCCACACACACATTTTAGTACATTTTATCCTTAACGAGAAATTAAAGGTGTAAACTCGCTTTGTCCCATTTTGATGGACACTTGAGCTAAAAAAAAATAGACATTCCAAAATAAATGTTACTTTAGAAATTCAAGACTAATGTTAGTAATTATTTACAATTATATCCTTAATAATAAGGAAATGAAACATCTATTTAAAAAAAAATAGAGGTAACTTAGTAAACTATATATACCGGCTTATATTTATTTTATTTTTTTATTAAATATGAAAAGTGCTAAAATGACCATTAAAATGGAAAGAAGACAGTACTAAATAAATGCTACGGATGCTTAATATCAAATTTCAAAAATCTTATACCTACACAAATAAAATAAAACATTATTAACCACAAATTTGAAAAGTAATCTTTTATAAAAAATAAGAAAAAAATCTTGTCTATTCAAATTTAGCTACATAAATTGAAACTGAAGCAACAGATGATTTAACAGTGAGTCTATCACTATAAGATTCCATTTGACAATAGATCCCAACAACTTTCTAAGGATGCAAATGGTCCTTTTCTCATGGATAGAGATCAAATATTAAATCGAAATTTAACAAAACAATTTTTCTTTAGAGAAAATGGTTATAAAAAAAATGCTCTTAAGCTATGTGAAATGAATAAAAATGTCCTCCGTTAATAAATTGGCTAAAAAATACTTTTACCGTCAATACTTAAGTTCAAAAATGCATTTATAGTGAAAGTATTGATTGCAAGGACCTTTTTGAACCAAAATATTAACGGCAATGACATTTTTTAAGCCAAACTATAAACGGATGACATTTTAATTAATCTCTATCCTTTGTTTTGTAATTTAAATCTTTATATGGAATGAAATGCAACACTCCCAGGATCACTAGGAAATTATTATTTTTTTAAAATCATGAATTTAAAGTGAAAACTTGAAATTTGAACACACATTTGATTGAAAAATATTAAAGTATTGTGAGTGAAAGTCCAAATAACCCAAAAATTGTTCTAAACCAATTTTTGAAAATTTGAAAATATTTATAGAACAAATTTTCAAAAAAAGCGATTAAATTTTATAATCACACAAATATTTGAAAATTTATGGTTCTCCAGCATACTTTTTTACTTGAGAAATCTAAGTTTTCTAAATTCTTAAACGATATGGGTAACCTAAAGGTGGTGTTAGCTTCTGCAGCCTGCAGGTCTATATAAAACAACATTACTCTTAGGTATTCATTAAGGACTCAAATCTAATAGCAACAAGAACAATCAAACCTAGTCCTATTTGCACAAAAAAAATTAAAAAATATTAGTATAAAAAGAACAATCACCAAATATTAAACAATATTCAAACCAAAATAAAATTACTCCAGCTAGTACTTTTTCCTATACAATGTGGCTAGAAGTAGCTAGTGTCCAGATACTGCAACAACAACAATAACATATTCAGTATAATGTTTACTATAAAAAAATAATTAATTTTGACCTTTAATTATATAAATATGATATGAAACGATGCAACCTTTGATCAATGTGTTCAACTAAACCTACAAAATTTCAACACGATAACCTTAAAGGTTGAACATGTCAATTTAAATCATCAATCTGTTCCTAGACATGTGTCTTAAAGACAAATAAGAAAAATGCACAAATTCTATCTTGGAATTATATCAAATTAACTCACATTTTTGTTACGGTAGAAACAATTGTTAGAGTATAAAATATTTACCAAATGCTACTATATGTATATTGTGGAGATTAATTAAAATATTCCTCAAGTGAGTTTAGTTTCCCAACGTTGAAAACAAAACTCGAGAATACATTAATAGCAGAAATAATGTAAACTATGGGATAATAAAATACAACATAATCTTGATATTATCAAAACAAAATGGTCAGATCTAGTAATATATAGTAATGCATATTAAAAGCTTATGTTATTTCAACAATATATTAGTATTCTCGTAGATTTATCCTTCAAATTGTTGATATGTAATATTTTGTAGCACAGAATAACATAATTTATCCAAAAAATTTACCTTATATTCATATAAACAATATAATACATTATGAAATAATATATAGCAATCACCCAAACAAAGTGTTGAAAATAGATAGTACTAAAATTGTGTGTTTGTGTGAGATAGAGAGAGTGAGAAAAACCTTTGAAAACCAAAAGAAGAAAAGGGTTTTGAACAGATCTGGAAAAAAAAATCATCATCATGGCCACAATCATAACACAATGATGAACAAAAGTATATGTCTTTTTATTTACTGACAAAATGAAACAACATAGTATCAACAAAAAAAAGGTTGTAATCATGAAAAAAATTGAGAATCTGAAAAAAAAAAACCACTAAAGTCAAGATCCTTATCATTACACCAATCAGCAAAAAAAAAACTATAAATGACACACAAGTTATTTTAGGTTACATAAAACAAGTACAATTTGTCCAAACTGTTGGATACTAGTACATGAACAACTACAACTGAACAACAATAACAACATATAATACGCAAATCTTATCTCTGCCTCAAAAATAGAAAGACTGTTTCCGATATAGTCCACATAATACATGAAAAACTAATCAAAAGACTTACCTCTTGTAAAGATCTGAAATTAATTATGTGGTAGATATAATCTTTGAGGGGAATGAAGCCTGGTCCGACGACACCCAACAATATAATCAAAAATTCATAGATCTATCATAAATATTGTATAGATCTATGTAACAATATAGTAATTACTATAAAAATATGTATAAAAAAAAATTGATCAGGATTGAAGATTTCCTCGAGCCAGACAACATTCCCCACAAATAAAAAAATCTCCACTTTTGATTTCTTGATTTTTATTTTATATTTTGCTTATCTATTTTATTTCCCCCAAAACTTACGCCTTTGTTTTAGGGAGAAGAAAATAGAGAGTGTGATGATGAAAAGAATGATTTGGGGGATTATAAAAGGATGGTAAAAAAAAGAGTTGAAGTTGAAGAGGACAAAACCTATGGCCACACTCTGACCCTACCAGCTGGACTTCCAGAATTCACCACCACTGTTCTCTCCGTTTTAACTTGGTATAGAGTTTAAGAAAACAAATGAGATTTTCGATATTGTTATCTTGAATTAAAAGATATGTCAAATGTAGTAAAATATTTTTTAATCTCGTTAACTTAAGCATATCATGTGGGAAGTTGAAATTAAAGAATTGTTATATAAGGAAATAGAGGTTTTTTCTTAAAATAACTAAGAGTCTGTTTGAATTGGTTTATTTTAGGTGTCTTCAAGCCAAATTAACTTTGAAGTATTTTGTAGTGTTTGGATATTAAGAAGAAAAAAATTATAAGGGTTTTTTTTTAGGTTAATATAAGAAAAATAAGTCAAAAATTAGAATTTGTAACTTAATTTTTGACCTTATAAGTCATAATTCCATCCAAATATCTCTAAAAAGGAAGTAGGACCAAAAAAAATTGAAATGAAGGGAGTATGCTATTTTCTCTATTCAAATTTACACATGTATGAAATTTTGTGTTTGGTAGGTTAGTTTTGGTAGTGTGAGATGACTATATATGAAGATATATTGATAGAGTAGAGTATTTTTATACTTTATAAATGTATTATTTTAATCTAGTAATCTGTTTTATTTTTCATGGTAATAGATGACACTTAAACATTGATAATCTATAACAGAAAAGGGCCAAAATACCTCTAAATTATTTGAAATAAATTAAATTTATCTCTCATTATGTGTTTTTCTAAAAATATCCACGACGTTATGTTTTTGGCGTAAAAATGCTCTTAAACCATCAATTAACTCGAAATTACTCATTCTACTAATTGTTCCCAAAAACATTTTATCATACGTGAAAACCTCTCAAAATATCCATTTCAAAGGTATTCTTTAACTCTTTTTCTCATGTAAAAAAGATAAATGTACGTAAAAATCCTTACATATATAATTCAAACCTTTTTTTTACTGCTATGGGATGGGATAGAAATGTAAAGCTAATTGACCTAGTTATTAGAGTACATAATTATCAGTGCTCAATTAGCTAAGTCAGTGTAGTCAGTAAAAAGACATTCTAAACTGAGATAATTAATTGCTATTAATTTTTTTTTAAAAAAACACGCAACTAGATTTTAATTTACTAATATATGACTCATTAATTATGTCATCCATTCAAGTTGGTAAATAAAATAAAATAAAACATAGAATATTATTGTACAATAAATAACACAACTGACAATTCACTAAAAACGGTGTTTTGACTATGGTCGTGAGAGTAGTACATTGCTTATGAATCAAAGAAGACAAGGTGAAGGCTACATGTAGCCAACCATGCATCCATTTATCGTCGTATAAATTGAGGCAGAAGAAATATTTCTTGTATAGTTATATATATATATATATTTTTAAATATATTTAAATTTTGAACACATATTTAATACACTTGTAACAATAAAGATCTAAATCATGTTGTTTATACTCATTAAAAAAAAGTATTTAATCCAACATAATAGATTATTGTTTTTTGGAAATGTGAATTTAATTCTTATGCTCTTATATGAATAATACTAAAATTAATTTTTAGAATTTGGACCCATCATTTTGTATTATCTTTTTTTACTTGTAGCACATTTTAGAATATTAAATAATTACAAATAAAATTAAAGGAGTAATAATACACCTTAGGTTTGACAAAATTATTATGTTTTTGAAATAAATATATTTTTTACCAAATGGTCCAAGTCATTGATGCTTCTTTTACACATATATACACACATGTTATATATTCACCTTCCATTGATGGACACAACTATAATGGAGGGATTCTTTCTTACTTAAATTCAAAATCGAGATTTATGATTTATATATTCACTACTCCATTGATAGACACAGCTATAATGAAGGGTTTTTTTGCCTTAAATATTCATTCATTGGGTATTAATTATATAAAACAATTTTTATACCACAAAAGAGGTTGGGGGGTGATTAGGTACATGTAGAATTAAATGAGGCCATGCAAGTAAGTCAGAGGAGTAGTTGAGTTATGGGTTGCTCGATAGTTGAGAAAAACACAAATAAAAACAAGAAATATTATTACTCTCTCCATCTCATATTAGTTGATCACTTTTCTTGGTATATGTATATTAAGAAATCATAAATAAGACGATAGTTTTACCAATTCACCCCTTAAGAATTTCTTTGAAACTGTACAAACAAGTGTGACAGTGAACACTTACAGAAAAATTAATTGCTAGGATAATATGAGAAAAATCAATTAACACTTTTTTAATTTTAAAAATGATCAATTAATATGAAATAATTATTTTTAAATATAATAATTAAATAATATGAGATGGAGAAAATGACATTTTCGTACATATTCCAAGACAAAATGTATAGTGTATATTATAAGGAATGGGTCCATTAAGTTTTGAATTTGAAAAAGGCAAATAAAAAACAAGAAGAGGACCCTCGTTTAGCGCGTACCTTTTGGAACAGAAAACGAGAGGACGACCGACACATTGGGTCACCCTTCAATTTTTTCTCTATGTCTCTTTCTGTTTCTCACTACTCTCTCCGTTTAAAAAAAAATATCGTCAATGATATATAGATATTCTCTATCATATTTTTGGGACTTGATGTTTCTGTCATTCAAAAACTAGAGCATATATACTTTTTATTCTAATGGACATACATATGTCATAATCTAATCCACCGATCCGATATTTATTAAATATCGGATCGACGGATGAGATTGCGGCACGTACAGTGGCGGACGCAGAATTTCATTAAGGGGTGCCAATGGTTATAGTAAAAAAAATATAAATAGGCTAGTAGGGAATGAACACATGATCTCATGGAGTGTTTGCAAGCCTCTAACCAATAGACTAAACCTTCAACTTGTTTCAAGAAGTGTCAATATATGTATTTATATTTATTAAACTAAAATTTAATCACTATATACAATGTAATTCTCCGACGAAGGGTGTCGCTTGACACCCCTTGGACCAAGGTAGGTCTGTCACTGGGCACGTATCCCTATTTAGTCTTCCGTAGAGTGAATGACATATATGCTCTAGTTTTTGGATGGCAGGAGCACCAATGTCCCAAAAATATGATGGAGGGTATCTGCATACCATTAGTTCAGAGGCATATTTCTCATTTCTCCCTAAAAAAAAACTTAATGTGATTTCATACATAAATAGGGAAAACAATCTTATTAGATATACATTCATATCATATATATTAATTCTATTTATACTTTTACATAATTATGTATCTTATCACTAATTAAGAGTTTACTCTCATATATATTGAGGAAGATATATCTTTACACATGTACTTTTGCTATCAGATACACTAAAATAGGAAAAGAGCAAAGCGAGATGGGGAGGAAGGTGAGTGAGATGGTTAGGGAGGTGACTGAGATAGTTATGTATCTCACATGCGAATCACACTAAATAAACACTGCATACATGTATTTGTATGTATCTGGTGTGATTCACATGTATATGAGATACCAGATCTATAGGAGAGTGACAAGCGAGATGAAGGAAGGCAATCAAGATTAGTTTATGTATCTTGCTAAACTCTAGAGTATTTAAAATAATTAACTCCTAAACTACACTCTAGAGTGTACTTAAAAGTTAAAACAATCAACTAACAAATCTTAAACCCTATGAAACAACACGCTTAAACCTAAACCTCAAAATAACTATTTGTTGGACTAATATTTTGAGAGTTATGTAGTGCAATAATTTAGTGCGCTATCTAATTCCATTGACCTTAATAGAAACCATATAAACTTTATTTTATCTCTTAATTTAATCAACTTATTTTTTTCTCTTCATTTAGATCACAAATTCTAAAAATAAAAATTTATTAAATTTCATATCAAGCCAAATAGTGTCAAGTTTGATAAAGCAACACTTTGAAAGATGTTGAATTCCATAATTCAACACTTTTTTGAATCCCTTGAAAATTGTGCATATATAAATACAAGAGAATTCTGAATGGAGAAAAGGCCTCTCTGTTGGTGTTGGACTGGCTATCTGTCTGTATCTGAGTCTCTGATACCCTAACAGTGGGTTAGAAAGAGAAAGTGTGAAAGTAACAACACATAAATGTCAAATCTTGTAATGTTTTTGATGTACATGGTATACTCAGACCTGTCATGTATACCAAAATTGTGTATCACAATACTGTATATAGTATGTAATGACAAGTACTTGGAAAAAAATGTACAACTTGGCTAATTTGTGAAGTTGCATGTCACCAAACTTGATATGTATTGCTGCAAATGATATGCAAAACAACAATATATTCAATATAATTCTACGATCTAGGAACTTAAGATGTATACATATCTTATTTCTGTCTTGTGAAGTAGAGACACTATCTCCACAGCTCAAAAAGTTAAGTTATTCGGAAGAAGGGTTGCATGAAGATAATGACGACAAAGAATCAACATCAGAGTAAAATGGTAAACTCACAAGTAATGAATGAGTTGTTATGGAATACTTATGTGGCAATAAATAATGAAGGGAATTTTTGGTAATTAATAACGAAAAAGGGTTTAAAATATTTTAAATTAATTTATGAGAAATGATTAAAAATTCAGATTTAAATGTCAACAGAGAGATTAAAAATAAGATGTCCTGTTTCGTTCTAACCTATGTTTGGAGAGGGTTATTTCATATTTATATCGGTAGAAGATAACATATGTTTTTCCTCTACTTATTACATGATATGTGCCTTTTTTAGTAAAGTGATGTCTTTATTTTATTCGTAGGTCACAGATTCGAGCTTACATTAATAGGATAATAGGTTGTCTATAGCACATCTATCGAGTAGTGCAGCCCTTCTCCAAACTCTATGTAAACATGAAATATTTTGTATATCTAATTGTCCTATTCTATTACATAATTTAAGCCAAAATTATCGAGCTGAACTCATATCATATGTTCACAACTAAAACATCATTTTCCCTTCCAATAGAGGAAAAGAAATATATATAGCAAGAGAAATGTATACATCTCCCCAAAGTGAAATTAAACATGTTTTCTCTATTGGCTTCAAAAGGTTATAATTAATATGAGAAAACAGTAAGCCTATTAAGCAATATTATGCCTATTAAGCATTGGGAATGAGCACAAGGACATACAAAGAATATGTGAAATTACTAGGGAAAAGAATGTTTATATAAAAAAAAAAAAAAGTAAATATTTATCCTTAAATGTCACAATATTTTCATACATTTTTTTATTTTAAAATGACATATATCAAACAAAAATTGCACGTTAACGTCAGCGTCTACCCTTTTTTTCCCTCTCTGATACCATCACAGTATACTCTGATGGCATCAAAGAGTAATTGAGCAGTGTCTTTATTGAAGGACTGCTTCTTTCTCCTTAATACCATCAAAGTATAATATACTATGGTAGTATCAATGGTAATTGAACACTGTTTTCATTGAAGTTTGCTTTAGTCATTCGATAAGATTACTCAATCATTCATGATACCATTACGGTATATCTACATGATGTCGTGGTATCATTGAGGTATGTTTCAATTCTTCAACATTTTCATTTTAAAAAAATATAAACAAATATTTTCTACTAATTTAGAGTTTAATAAATAAGATTGTAACTTTAATAATTTTCTCTTAATTGATCTTCTTTATTTCTTAAAAAAAGAATTCAATCCTATATGATACCGAGAGGATATCAATTTACCGATGGAGTATCACAGAAGATTAAGCTCAGTCCTATATGATACCGATATGGTATCAATATACCGACGGAGTATCACAAAGAATATATTTTCCACTAATTTAAAATTTAATAAATAAGATTGTAACTTTAATAATTTTCTCTTAATTGTTTCTTATTTATTTCTTTAAAAAAAATCAATCTTATATGATATTGTTAGGGTATCAATATACCGACAGAGTACATAGAGGATTAAGCTCAGCCCTATATGATATCGATATGGTATCAATATACCGACAAAGTATACAAATAATATATTTCTACTAATTTACAGTTTGATAAATAAGATTGTGACATTAACAATTTTCTCTTAATTATTTCTTATTTATTTTTTAAAAAAGAGTTCAATCCTATATGATATTGATAGGGTATCAATATACTGACGGAGTATCACACAAAATTAAGCTCAATCCTATATGATACATATATGGTATTAATTTACCGACGGGGTGTCATAGATGATTAATTCATAGTAGTGATGATGGCGTTATGCAGACATTATGCACGAAATAAGAAAAAAGAAAGTGAGGTAAGCAGGTAAATAGATTTGATGAGATTTGGTCCAATTTGGATAAATAGTTTCACAATTGGGTCTATTTTGTGTAGGTTTCCCTTTATATTATCTATATATTAAAGTAAAATTTAATAGTCTTTTGTTTCAATTATATTACGTTGTTTGAAGTTTAATAAGATAACGAAAATTTTAAAACTTGTGGGTCTAATCATGACATAACATTTATGTGACCATAACAATTTTTAAACTTGTGGTCTGAATCATGTCATAACATTATTGACCCTTTACTCCCACATTTTAATTTGTTTGTCCTACTCTTTTTTGCCATTTTTAAAATTGAAAATTGTATGAAATAGAAAATTATTAATTCAATTTAAATGTTATAGCCATAGTTTATTTTTATTTTAATTAGCAGCAAACATCCCCTTTTTTTGCCATCCGATTCGATATACAATTAGCCATTTTTGGTATACAATTAGTCATTTTATACATTTCGGTATAAAATGTGTTTGTGTTTGTATAAAGCGAGAGAAAAGTGTATATACAAATACAAATACATATATTTTCGTCCTATACACTTATAATTATAAAAATACAGATCTTATATACAAATTACAATGTATAAAATGAATTTATACAAAACTGAACAATTTGTATAAAAATTGGATGTTTGTAGCGAATTATACAAATCAAAAGCTCCATAGCAAACATAAAATTTGCTATGTAGCGCAATTATGCAAACTATAACTATAACATACAAATATGATTTTTTATGTTTGCTATATGTGAAAGTTGCTCTTTTTAAAAAAAGAAAGTCTTTTATATTTTTGGACAACTCTTTAATTTCAATTTTTCACGTGACATATTTAAAACCACAAGATCAAATGACATTTTGGTACATTTTACATATCTTTAATTTAATACCACAAGATTAAAAAACTTTTTTACTTTCTTAAACTTCATCTCAAGTCAAAATAGGACAATCGAAATGCAATAGAGGAAGTATTTATTGTTTTCATATAAAGTATATACATAATTATACACAGAAAATACACATATATACTATCACATTTTGAAGTAACAAGTAAAGAAGTTTTATCTTTTATGTACAAATTGGACTAGTTCGGATATTAATTAAAAAAGTTAGCCTAAACTTTTTAAAAATAATTGGGCCGATTGATTTGGGCCACAATTTTCTCTTTTGTATTTATAAAAAATAAAATGGGACGTTGACATCTATATATAACTCTCAATTAGTATTGGCATTTATAGTTTGGGATAGTTTCAACTATATACAATAAAGTAGTACTCAACTAGTGAATGAAAGGAAAAATGACGTTCATCCACTTTTTTTCTATTCCAAGATCAATCCACTTGCTCTGTGTTTTCACATAGAAAATTATTTGCAGATAAAGAGATGTCATAGGGCCTTTTTACTTTCCAAATTATATAAACGTTGGTTTATCAAGAATACTCAAGAAAAGCACTTCAACTAGTATACACCAAATATAGTCATGTTTTTATTTACATGAAGATAATCAAAAGTCATAAAAAGGTATACACTGATTATACATTATGATACACTCAAAAAGTTGAATGTAGTTTACATATACATGAACTATATACTGATTATACATTGTGATACACTCAAAAAAATGTAGGCGTTCAATTATGGGACCTATAAAAAAAAGGCTTTGCAAAGAATAGAAGGCATCCGAAAATTTCTAGAAGCTTTTAGTTATTATATGTTCTTCCTATTTTAGCATCTTCCATGATAGGAGCCCAAGAACCTCCTCTCCTTTTGTGTAGTAGATTTTACTCTTGTTTTTCACAACGTTTTAGTCCAAAGGGAATGAACTAAAATTAGGCCAAGATTAGACATATATCCTTTAATAGCAAGTTATGTGGATATATATTATTAAGCTTTCAAAACACTACAATAATTTTTTCAAATTATATAATACATACAAATATACACTAGCGGGTATATATACATACATATATTAGCCGTCGTACTCGTACATGTATACATGGGAAGATCTAAGGGAATGTGGCCCTTTCAGACTCTCAATAAAAAATTACATTATGATAGATTTTGAATCTCTTAAACATAAGATTAGATGTTGATTCAGTAGTTTAGAGGTCCTTAATCACCTTGAGGTTCCAAGTTGAAATCTCAATCACTATATTTTTTTTAATTTTTTGAACGCGTTAGTGAAAAATAATGAATCCACCATTATATATATATATATATTAAAACATACAATAAAATCCACTATAAAATGAATATCTATTGTTTTTATATAATAATTTTAAAATATCACTAAATCGAATAATTAGTGGGCCTTGAGTTGTTATGTCACATAATTTTCCTTGCTTTAAGTTTTTTTCATATATACAAAATAAGACCTATAATTACTCAATATAGTAGGATCTTTTTCATTTACCAAACATAGAATGTTTCTTTTTTCAAAATATTTACAAAATTATGCTCCAAATCTCGCTTACAATTTCACGTATATATGTAATATAAATTCTATTATTAAATATGTATATAACTATATAACTTTGTATAAGTTATGTAACGACCTATTTTTGTTGTTATAGAAACGCCAACGGCGGAAAATTTGGGACCGGAAAAACTTTTTCGTAGTATTTGGATTTTCCCAACCTAGTCCAAATTTGGACGAAATCGGAGTCATTAAGGTGTAGGGAAATCTGGTAAAAATCGGGTGATTTATTTATGATTATGATTACATGGGTGGATAGATAACTCGTTAAGGAATCCGTACGACTTTATGGAATTGAATTCGGGAGAGTAGAACTCCCGGAATCGACCTTAGCGTAAAGGGTATTTTCTGAGCGTCGTTGATTAGGGGTGTGTTGTGAAATGGGGATTTTGGAATTCTTTAAATAGCTCACTGGTTCGTGCAAGCAGCCTTGGCGGGTGTTTTGGCCGCTCTGGCGGGGTCGCTGAAGCGGGATGAGGGCCATTGTGGCGAGCCAAACGCGACTTAAAGTCGTATATAAATCCATAAGCGACCTCATTTTGCAGTTTTCAATTTTTAGAGCTAAAGAACGAACCACAGGCGACTCCTAACAGTTTTCCACCATTCTTGAGGCTAAAGGTAAGCTTTTCACTCCCCTGAATCCGTTTTTCGATCCGTAGAACGTAATAGAATGGACAATTAATGATGGGAAGGGTTTTGATCTAGATTCTATGGTGGAAACAACCCTATTTTTTATACTTGGGATCATGAGTATGATCTAGGGTTGTTAGAATTGTTAGTAATCGGGGTAATTAGTGATTGTTTATTGATTCATGTATTATATTGATTGTTTGTAGACTAAGAACAAGCGGAACGAATTTGGAAAGGGAAGGATCAAGTTTCTTAAGGTTTCAAGCTTGTTTCGAGGTAGGTGATGGTTGTGATTCTATGATTTTGTGATGTATGTTTGTTCTTGCCTCATTACGATACATGTATGTATATGAATGTTGCATTATTGATCATACTTATTGTAAATGAGATGGAAGAATGATGATTACCATGAAATCATGACTTAGTTGTATGATCTTGAGGATATACTTGTGATTGTGATTGTGGTGTGTTGAATGGATCGGTTGCCACATTCCGTTATAACTAACTTGGATCGGTTGTCACGTTTCGGCAAAATCATTGGATCGGGTACCACGTTTCGGTATGCTAACTGTTTGGGTTCCATGAGAGGACCAATGACTTGTCATAATTGTGTATTTTGAGACATGTGAAGTTGTTCGTTGTTCGTAAATGTGATGATATTGTATATGTTCGATATATGCATGTGATTATATTGTTGTTTGACTTATGTATGTTGCACTTAGTAGGATAGCCGCATGATCCTACCAGTACACTGACTTAAAATAAGTTGGGGAAGTATTTGGCAAGGTAAAAAATGACTTAAAATAAGTAAAAAACCAAAAGTAGGTCCCCCCTACTTTTTGTTTTTTGACTTAAAAAGAAATTTAGTTTGATTTTTTATTTTTGACTTAAAAGCTATTTTTTTAAGTCAATCCAAACGGGCTCTTAGTCCCTTCATTTTAATTTGTTTTGCTTTTTTTTTTTTGACTTGAGACGGAATTTTAGAAATTAAAAAAAATAAATTTGAATCTTATATTCTTAATTTAAATATATGTTAAACTTATCAAAATATTATAATATGAAACATGACAAGTGAAAAGTTAAAATTAAATAATTATTAAAAATAAAAAAAAATAATTCTAAAATGAACTAAAAATATATAGTACTATCAAATAAATTGGAAAAGAGAAAATGGCCAAAATGGTCCTTGATGTATAGGGGTTAAAGTATTTTGATCCTTAATATATATCACCTTATTAAAATAGTCCTTGAAGATTAGTAAAAAATGATCATTTTGGTCCATTCCCCTATAACTAACCATTAAGATAAAAAATGTTGTTAAATTTAACGGTGGATCCCACTATATTGACACCTAGCAAGCCCTTCTCCCTCAAATCTTCTTTCTTCAACCAATTCTTCTTCGCTGAAAAAAGAAAGTCCATTCTTCTTTCCATTAAAAAAAATCCGGCTCACAAATTAAAGTCTCTCTAGATAATATTATTAAAATTCTATTTTGCTCAGTTACACCATCTTAAGAAAAAGTTAAGAGCACTAATAAATAGTAAGACAAAGAAATCACAACCATTTTGTCAAGAACACTTTAACAAAATACACCGCCAAGACTCAAATTAGTGATTCTGCCAAGCATGTTTACCACTTAGCAGATCTGTAAGTCAAAAGTACAAAACAGAACTCTGAAGTGATCCTTCAATAAGAGACTATATGATTAAAGCTTGGAAAAAACTGATTTATGGCAATCTTCTGAGAGGAATTAATAAAGTGTTTTATTTGATTTATTTTGTTTGCATCTGTATCGATGGTCTCATCTTTTTTATATTATTTTTTGTATGTATGAAAGTGCAAACTATCGAAATTGTTTCGTAGAGGTAGATAGAGATAAGAAGTGAGCGTAGTGTGAGTTATTTTTCTTGTAATAATATGACAGGTGGTAGATTGAAGATGGGGAATATTCTCTAATGGTGGTGAATGAGATAAGATTGAAGGAGAAGAGGACTGCCATGTGTCAATATTGTGGGACCCACTGTTAAATTTAACCACATTTTTTAAATCATAATGATTAGTTTTAGGGTAAAAGATCAAAATTATCATCTTTTATTATATTTTAAGGACTATTTTAATAAGATGATATATATGAAGGATCAAAATGCTTCAACTCCTATATATTAAGGACTATTTTGATCATTGGAAAATCCTTACATAAAACAATGAACAAAATTAATGTTAAAAAATAGGTAAAAGTTTAGGGGAGGACCAAAAGTGCACCAATATTACAAACATGACGGACTATTAGTGTTTCATGTGAAAATTTAAGAATGATTTTGAGTCTTAATCCAAAGATGAGAGACTATTTTGGGCTTTCTCTCTGATTTTCTACCTAATAATAAAAGCATAAAAAAATTTAATTGACAATTGATGGTTGGTGGGGAAATAGATCTTAAATAATTGTACGGAAAACAGTGCATCAACTGCCAAAAAGCAAGTCACACAGTTTCCCACATCTGATTAGCATAAAAATATTTCAATTATTTCTGTCCACATAACCTCTCATTGTACTGTGAAAGTATTATTCTTTTCGCGAAATAATTTGTTTGTCCTATTTTGATTTAATATAAGATAAATTAAATTAGAGTTTTCAACATATTTCATTTCTGGGAAATTATGACAAGAGTGATAATTTTTTTCTTTAAGAATATGTGAAAATGTATGTGATAAGCTTTTTTTCTTCTTTTTCATTCGCCCATTATACAATTTTCAAATTCAATTTGTGATGAATTTCGAGAGACAGAGTCAAAATGTAATGTCATTTGCCTTATATTTTGAGATGTCTTCTTCTGTTATACTAGTCCTACAACTCTTTTTACTGAACATTCGAAGTGTAACTAATCTGAATTCATGTGTTGAGGATAGGTAAGGGGTTATGTAAATTACGAATTGAGCTGAATACGAAAATTTTGGTCAAAGTTTTATATTTATTTCAAAAAATTTGTTAAAAATGTATAAATCATTTAAAACTTAGTAATTCAAAGTTTCTTATAATTATTTTGTATTAAAATTAATTAGGCAACCTACGTTTCCTCTATATGTGTGCTCAAAGATCTCACTTGAATGCCATTGGTTGACTTTAATATTGTTTTACGTTTTCTGGACTCCTTAAATCGTAGTATATTATAATAATGATAATAATGGTGGATGAAGGGGATACTCTCAATCTACAATAATCTAATACTCTAATGTAGTAAATTTTAAATTATAGTATTGGACATAGACTAATTAGTGCTCCACACAAACCTAATTTTCTTAAATCTTTCTATTTATTAGTAATTCTTCTGGTTCATATTAAGTAAATTGTTAAAACTTTTTTATAATCTAAAATAAATAAATTGTTCAAAGTTCAACAAACTTATATGTTTTCGAAGAAAGTTCACATAAAACATTAACAACTATGAAATAAAGAAGAACTCGGACATCATTTGACATCAACAACGACTATAGTAATTGTCAAATAAAAAAAAGTTGCAAATTGCATTTTTCAAGTTTTAAGTAAGAAGAATCTTCAGCCATTATTTTTATAATATATATGAATTTTACATTTGAATATTTGAAGGTAACAAAGTTAGTTTAGGCCATTAATTTCTATCAATGGATGGTTGACGCGGG
>NW_006239306.1:79287-89121 GCF_000226075.1 Solanum tuberosum | reverse complement strand
GGGGGGGGGGGGGGGGGGGGGGGGGGGGGGGGTAAATTTACAAATAATAGTTGGCCATATTTGTTTAATTCATTATTTTAACTTCAAATTTTAAATTATATAATTTAAAGTTTGAAAAAACATGTTTTAGGAAATTTTCATTTGTTTTGAAGTTTTCAATCACAACATTTATTAAACTATTTTTTTTTAATATTCAAATGAAATTTCAACTTTCACATATTTTTTTAAAAAATATTCAACTCAAAATATACAATTTTTTGCTCAATCAATTCATGGCCAAAATTCTGCCAAATGTTTTTTCAATAATAATGAAAGTACCAAGCAATTAGTTTCTTACCTAACCTTTTATTTCATGGTACTGTGCAACTTTTATATTTTCTCCATTTCAAAATAAATGGTATATTAATTCTTTTTACTTTATTTTAAAATAAAAGGATGATTTATATAATTAAGGAAAATTATTTTTTTATATCCTTGTTTTAATATATTTTACATCATTAAAGAGTTACTTATATCTTCTAGACATTTAATTAAAGTAAAGACAGTAAAATACTACTTCTTTTACATAAATGAATTAATAGTTTTCTTTCAAAAAGTGTTTTGATCATGAAAATTTTACTGTTGAACTTTTAAAAATGTCATTTAATTATAAAATATCGAAATTCAATTCAACTTAACTAGAATTATAAAGAATTTGCTAAAAGAAAAAAGAAAAAAAGACAGCCCTCTAAATTACTTATAAAAAGTGAAAAATAACTCTAATTTTGTAGTTATATTAAAACATAACTTTAATTTTCAAATATCAAATTTCACTATGAAAATATAAATTTATTTTTTTCAAATTTCATAATAAAAACCTGACTAAACGTAATCAAATACACTTATTTTGAAACGAAAAAAAGTAAGTAGGAATATTTACTTTACTATAATAGCCTACACTAGGCTACTACTACCTATCTATTTGTCTAGTCTCTTTACTATCATTAGCTTCCACCTTCATCTTTCTCCATAACTTTTCTCACATCTGAAAAAAAAGAAGATGGATGAATTAATCGTTTCTTCATCATCATTTTTCATACCATCTTTACTTTCTCAAGGTACTCAAACTTCATCAAACCTTCAACAAAAGCTTCAAAATATTCTCAAGATTCAAACAGATTCTTGGTCATATGCTATTTTCTGGCAAACTTCAAATGATGATGATGATGGTCACCTTTTTTTAGCTTGGGGTGATGGTCATTTCCATGGTACTAAATCGAAAACAGGGGTTCAAGCTAGTCAACAATCTACAGAAAGAAAAAATGTCATAAAAGGGATTCAAGCTTTAATTTGTGAAAATGGTGAAGAAAAAGTTGATGATGCTGGTGAAGTTACTGATGCTGAATGGTTTTATGTTATGTCTTTAGCTCAATCTTTTTCAATTGGTGATGGTGTACCTGGTAAAGCTTTTAGTACTGGTTCTATTATATGGTTAACTGGTGCTCAACAACTTCAATTTCATAACTGTGAAAGAGCTAAAGAAGCTCATGTTCATGGAATTCAAACTTTTGTATGTATTCCAACTTCAAATGGGGTTCTTGAATTGGGTTCAAATCAACAAATTAAAGAAAATTGGATCTTGATTCAACAAGTTAAGTCCATTTTCTCTTCAATTCCTGATCTTGGTCTTGTGACTTGTTTAGAACAGAACACCACCATCAACAACAACAGTAAAAACCCAAAAACAGAGGAAACTGAAACTGAAACTTCAGATTCCGATTGTCAAGTACTAGTGGAGAAACCAGTAGAGAAGAAAACCCCGAAGAAGAGAGGGAGAAAACCAGGGGCAACACGCGAAACACCGTTGAATCATGTTGAAGCAGAGAGACAGAGGAGGGAGAAGTTAAACCATAGATTCTACGCTCTGCGTTCTGTTGTTCCTCATGTTACCAAAATGGACAAAGCTTCATTGTTATCAGACGCAGTATCGTATATCAATGAATTAAAATCAAAAGTTACTGAATTGGAGGGTCAGCTCACTAGAAAATCCAAGAAACTGAAAATCGAGTGTACTGATAGTATTACTATAGACAACCATAGTACTGCTACAACTACAACAACAAACTCAGTGGATCAAATTCGGCATAATTCATCGTCAGCAGCATCATTTGGTGTCCAGAACAATTTAAAAGTGGAAGTCGAAGTCAAGATTTTGGGCCCTGATGCCATGGTAAGGGTACAATCTGAAAATGTAAATTACCCATCAGCAAGATTGATGCGTGCTCTTCAAGATCTTGAACTTCATGTCCACCATGCCAGTATTTCGAGTGTCAACGATATTATGCTACAGGACATCGTTGTTAAAGTTCCTATAGAACTGAGTACTGAAGATCGATTAAAAAACGCTCTAATTAGAAGCATTGAGCAGCAGTAACTATAGTAGTACAATGTTTCATCCTTAAATTTTTACGCATTAATCTTGTTTAACTGTATGTTCAAATTAAAATTTCACCAGTATTTTCACCTTTGTAATAAATTATTTCCTAGTAATCCTTGTATAGAAAAAAATTGTCATGTAAAGAATATGCATATTGTTGCATGCTTGTTTATGGATAGGCGGAATCAGAAATTTTAATTTATTTTTGTCACTTGATAGATCATATAACATAATTACAATCATAATTATTGAATTCTATCGAGCTAAAGATGTAGCTCCGCCCCTGTCGCTATTTGCCAGTTGGAATTATTATTATTAGGAAAATTAAAGGTTGCTGCTTGTTTGTCTTTAAATATCAACATATGTTCCCTCTTTTTCATGTTTATGTGGTTTCTATTTTGTATTTTTTTACATTACCCCACCACTAAAAAGACAAAACTTTTTTTCCATTATTTGTGTTTTCTGTATTGTCCAAAAGTCTAAAAAAACATGAAAAATATGTGATTAGATCATTCTATGGTATATTATTGTCAATGAAAACTCTTCTTTTATCTGACTTTAAAATCCCACTTGAGGGTTGCACAACTATACAATTTATATATCATACTCTTTCATAGTTGGTTAGAGCTATATATGTATTAATAATATATGATTTGGTTATGAAAAATTTTATATATATATTTTTTATTGACATGATTAAAAAAAATATTACTAGGGTAAGTTATGATAGATCACCAAAGTATATATAGGGAAAAATTGTGCAATTTCTGGTAATACTAAGGGCTGATTTATAGGTTTTCGAGGAGTCGAAAACTTAGTAATTTTTGTTCAAATTTTATAATTTTTAAAATATTTAGTAATAAACTCTATTATTTTTGAAGTCATTGTAAAAACTCGTAAAAATTTAAAATCATAAATTTGCTTCTAGATACTCTCTTTATTCTAAAATAAGTAGTATTTTTAGTTTAAACATACCTGGTTAAAAACCATTTATTCCTAAAATATAAAAATTATGTTTATCAACTTATTCATAACCAAAGAAAAGCAAATTAATGATTCTTAATTATATAAATAAGAATAATTTAAAAAGAATAAAATCAATACATTCTTAAAATCCCGAAACACTATTTATTTTAAAATAAAATGAAATGGTAAAATATCACATCTTTTGAAATGAAGGGAGTAATAATACAAAGTTAGAACTCATAATTTTATTAGGATCTTCATTAGGAGATGCATGTATCTTATCTTATCCAAAAAGGACCACATGTATTGATTAAGGGACTTAATATATATCATTAATAGCACACAATCACTTTCATGAAACATGATTTGTGTTTACTATATTTTTTCTTCTTGATTCATTTTTATTTGTTCATTTTAAATTTTATATGTATTTTAAAAAAATAAATATAAATATTTTATCATAATATTTATATTAAATATTAATTGATGTACAGTTTTTAAATCTCAAAAAATAATTCAGAAAAAAGTAATTAATATTGACGATAAAATATTTAAAAAAAGATATTGACGGTTCATCAATAGCCCACACTTGAATCACTTTCATGATACGTGATTTGTGTTTTGCTCTCCCCTCCATTACTTTTAATTTTCCAGATTCTTTAAGAAATAATAATTAGTACGAGTATTTTATCATAATATTCATATTATAAATAACTTTAAATCTTGAGAAATAATTTGATGAATAAATAATTAATATAGAATATATATAATATATCAAAAAGGAAAAATTATGCATTCTAGAAAACTATTATTTCAAAATAAATGTTATTGCTATAGTTTTATTTAATTCTAATTCGTAGCAAACACATTGCCATTCTCGCCTCTCTCTCCCGAATCTCGCTCGCCACTCTCAGTTTGTTATGGAGCACAAATAATAAAACCATAACTATAGAGTGCTAATATGATTTTTATGTTTACTATTCCTAAAATTTACTGTATTAAAAATGACAAAGAAATATGTGGACAACCTTTTTTGGTTGATTTTATTTATATTTTTACCTATTCAATCAAATTGTCAAGGCAACACACACACACACATATATATATATCAACACTTGACTATGTCTAAACCACAAATATGAAAGGATAGTACTCCCTACCTAGAGATCACTTCAATTCTCTCTCTCCTTCCACTGTAACTAAGACACATTAGATTTTAACAACCGCGCTACTTTTTCTTCATTATTTCTCCCCTTTGTTTAATTTTATTTGGTTTTGATATTAAAAATAAACATTTTATTTTATTTTATTAGTCTATTTTAGTATATCATTCTTTAATACTATTTTTAGTATTAAATAACTACATAAAGTAGTACACTATTAATAATAAGTATTTTTTCCACTCACCGTGAGTCAGTGTCACGACTCAGAACTTTGTGATTGACACCCACACTAACCTTCCGGTGGGAGAACCATTACTACAACCCAAACTAACAAACTTAACCAAATACTACGCATTTAAAGATACGGAAGCAAGTTTAAATGACCAAAAAAAATACGGAGTTCCCATAAACTCCAAAAGTTTAAATAAATTAGTCAAACTAATGCGGAAGAACAACCCCTAGAACCTGAAAGTCATTGTATCAAAACTCTACTAACGACAAGTCTAAGAACAAGGGGTACAACCCCGAGACTAAACAAACACCTTAAACAAATAGTCTGAGTCCGAAAAGAGTGGACTTAAACAAGAAAGATTCATGACAGCCTGAAAGAACTGGCTCACCCTTGAATCCGGTCACGCTCAATTGTCACCTAGCTGAGGTCTATCAATAGCCGTCTGAAGATGTCCTGTACTCAACAAAGAACTAGCAAGTGCAGTATCAGTACACTTCTGTACTGGTAGGATCACACAGCTATCCCAATAAGTGAAACACATGCAAGTAACCACAACATTATAAAATAGGCATATACCGAACATATACAATATTGGTCATCTTTTAAGGATCAATGTAGCATTCCACGTTCTCAATAATACACATTGGTTATCATTTTAGAACAACAAACAATCTTTCAACCTCAATCAATATTAGATATGAACGCAATCATCATAAGTAGATACACAATACAATTCAATGGTCCTCTCACGGAACCCAATTCAATGGTCCTCTCATGGAACCCATACCAAAATTGTTAGTGTACCGGTACGTGGTATCCGATCCAAGTTAGTGTGTCGGATCGTGATACCCGTTCCAATGTTTATGCCGATATGTGGCAACTGATCCCAGTTAATGTGTCGGATCGTGACATCCGTTCCAATGTTTATGCCGATACGTGGCAACCAATCCCAGTTAGTGTATCAGAATGTAACACCCGATCCATTCAACAAGCCACAATCACAATCACAATCACAATCACAAAGTACATTCTCATAATCATACAATCAAGTCATGATTCATGACATTCAATTATTCAATTATCCTCATTCACGATTAGTATGATCAATAATGCAACATTCGCATACATACATGCATTATAATGAAGCAAGTACAAACATATATCACACAACATGAAATCACAACCATCGCCTACCTCAAACAAAGCTTGAATCCCCTAAGAAACTTGCTTATTGCCTTTCCGGATTCTTTTTGCTTGCTCTTGGTCTGCAAACAATTAAAATAATACGAGGATCAATAAACAAGACCCAATTACCCAGATTCTAATCAATAATATCAACCCTAGATCAAACCCTTGATTTCCATACCCAGATTAGGGTTTTTTCCACCATAATTTCCAGATCAAAACCCTCCCCCATTGATAATTACCCACTAGTTTACATTCTACGGATCGAAAAATGGATTCGGGGAGTTAAAACCTTACCTTAGCCTTAAGAATGGTGAAAAACTGTCAAGAACTCGCCTGGGGTCGTCTCCTAGCTCCCAAAGTCGAAAAGTGCAGAATAAAATGATTTTGGGGTTTATTTCCGACTTTAAGTCGCGTCTGCCCCGCCATGGCGGCACTCACCACGCTACAGCGGCCCCGCCCTGGCGGCAGAAATCTCGCCTCAACTGTTTGCACGGAAACAGTGAGCAAAATTAATAATTCCAAGACCCCATTCCACAACACACCTTCAACCAACGACACTCAGAAACTACCCGTTCACGCTAAGATCAATTTCGGGAGTTTTACTCGCCCAAATTCAATTTCGTAAAGTTGTACGGGTTCCTTAATGTCTTATCTATCCATTCATGAAATCAAATTTATAATCCATAACTCATTTGTTACTAGATTTCCCTAGATCTCACTGACTCCGATTTCATTCAAATCTGGACTAGGCTAGAAAATCCAAAGTTACTACTCAAAAGTTTTCTAGCCCCAATTCTTTCCTCATTGGCTTTTCTATAACGACGGGAACAAGTCGTTGCAATAGAGTAGTAAGAATAAAGCAAGAATAAAGTAGTATCTGAATCGTCGAATAACAGGGAATACTTGTCCTACATACTTTTTATGTCGAATCTGGGCTGCTAGAAGCTTAGATTGGATACTTCTCACCTTACCCTAAACATCTTTCACCAAAACAACTCTCAAAGGTTTCACGTCTTCAACCTCAAACCAACTAATTGAACACCTACACATCCTCTCATACAATGCCTCAATGAAGTCATCTCAATACTCGAGTGATAAATATTGTTTGTATGTAAACTTAAATACAACAAAAGTGATTCCCAACAACCACCAAAGTTGATCGTACACACGCCTACAACATGTTATCAAGGACGTTGACCCAATCATCAGGACTAATCCTTTCTCACATAACTATGATAAAATCCTAAATCAAAATTCACCACAATTAGGGGTGAGCCTGAACCAACCAACACACAATCATAATACCCAACCAATCATAGTTCATATCAACATCTCAATCTCACAACCCAATTTCCCATGAGCTTAAGTTATAAATATTTGATCTTTAAACATCAGATACTCATCGAGGGATATGTCCAAGCATACAATCCCTCTAACCACACTATCGATGCTGGATTTAGCAATGAAAACTCTGAATTGTAAACTCAACCGTATAACACAATCCCCTTATCTATCAACATTAGCTTATACCTTGAAAATTTTTATGAATTTATGGATCTCCATTTATCATTAATCGCATCTCCATCGATCTTACTATATATTTCGCTAAAATTTCAATCATATTCATTACTAGACTCAAAAACAAAACCAAGCACTTTTCATCACACTCAAGCTAATGTCCGAACACTCTTTTCTCAAGTCTTTTTCGATAGTTTTTTGACCAACCTGATGGATCCGTGACACTATTGCCATAGCCACCACAAAACAAATGAAATCACGTGTCTCTAAACCTAATTATCTACCCCTCTAAAGATATCTCTTTAGTCTTTGCAATCAAATAAAATATTCTTGCTCTAGCCTCTCTCTAAAGGCTGTACTATATCCTATTATTTTTCTTCATTATAACTCTAGCTCTGTAACATTTTATTCGAGTGAACATCTCTTATCATTTTCCATACAACCACGTTACTCACCAAGTATTAGAAAACCAAGACCTTGGATAATCGCAAGTCGTAATTACTATACAAAATTCACTTAACCAATAATTTTTATTATATAGTTGCATCCCGTCACAATCCATCACGAACTCTTATTGCCATTATGCTCCGTCAGCCTTGACTATCATTACGAAGTCAACCTTTTTCATCAACACGACGCCTCAAACTCAGGTAAACTCATCAAATTCAAAGGACTAACCCCATTTTATACGCGCCTTCTTGCTAAATACTTCAATTTCCTTCACCCAGGTATACTCAATGGGACTTTCCTTAACCATAAGTTGGTTATTTCGATATCAATCCACTCTTTTATGGCGTAAGATAAATTCACCAATCCTCATACCACCCTCCTTCTTCTTAACAAACGAGACAGGAGTACCCCACGGGGAAACACTAAGACAGATGAAACCTTTATCATGAAGCTCTTGGTTTTGAACCTTAAGCTCTCTTAATTATGCTGGATGATACAGAGGGATGGAAATAGGGTGAGTGCCAGTTTCCAAAGCAATGCAGAAATCTATATCTCTATCCGGAGGCATACCAGGCAAATCCGTAGGAAACACTTCGTTAAACTTAAACACTACATGAACAGACTCAATAGAGGGAGATTCAACCTCAACATCCCAAACATGAGCCAAATAAGCAAAACAATCATGCCTACCAGTTTACTAGCCCGAATGAAGGATATGATCTTAGCTAGCTTATGCTTCTACACCCCTTCCCTTTCTAATCTTTCCCTACTGGGGATCTCTAGAGTTACCAACTTAGTATTACAATTAAGCCCGGTATAATAGGGGAACAACCAAGTCATGCCTAAGATTATATCAAGTCAGTCATATCTAGCATAACTAAATCAACCCAAATTTGAAAATCTATAAACACAATAGGACAATACGATATACATGGGTGACTATGACTGACTCTTCAACTGAGGTAGAAACATGGATGAGCGCATCAAGTATATCATAAACCACATCAAATTCCAAGGTAATTGAACCGACACATACGAATAAGTAGAACCCGGATCTAACAAAACAATAGCCATCCAGGCACAGACAAGAGTACCTCTTGTGACCACTGCATCACACCCTCAAACTTAGTCTTACCCGGAAAAACATAAAACTGAGCCTTGTCCTCTTAACGGGAAACATCCTTGCCTAGTTGCATTACCATTTCCTCGGCCTCCACGGCATCGCTGATTTCCTCCTCATATGCCCAGGTTTTCCACAATTTTAACACACCTTATAACTTATATTTGATTGCTGAGCATTGAATTAAATTGCAGGGGTTAGTTCAGGTACAATTCGGGGTCCATAATTGTGACTAGGGGAAAATAGGGGAGACAAGGCTGAGATTCTGTCTCGCCCTGTCCCGCTCTGGCGGGAGAAATCCTGCACTGGTGGTCTCGCTGTGGCGGGGAAAATCCCGCCCTAACGGAAAAAGAACCCCTGCCAACAATTTCTGGGGTTCTTCTCTTTTCTATATTTTCCTTAGATTTCCCGGCTATAACTAGGCATTTTAGAAAATCCCGTTAGCTAGGACAATCGTTGTTTACCCCCCCTGTCAACCCAACGAAGTACACACTTTAGAATCCTTTTACATCGTTTCAACCCTACCACACACATATCCCAAGGATACACCCAGACTCTCACACGGTTATCAGTTGGTCGCAATGCACGTCCAGATTTCTTGCTTACGAACCACATCGTAATTTATCTAGACCCTTGCACCTAATCTCGCAATGACTTTCCTTTCACAACAAGTTTCACGACACTCAAGCTGTTACAACTTGCAGACAAGTCCAAATTCTTTAATTAGTTCGTTCCATAGACGACCATTACTGATCATCTATGCCTTATACGACCCCTAAGG
>NW_006239306.1:52777-79258 GCF_000226075.1 Solanum tuberosum | reverse complement strand
TTCTCAGTTTCCCAATTAACTTGCTTGTGTCCCTTCAGCCGGGACTATGTCGTCTAGTTCACTTCGTTTAGATACCAATTGGAATCGGGAGATATCAATTGGACTCAACTCATACCACAAGCGATAATAGTAGCTAGCGAGCCCCACAAAACTGCTAATTTCAATCATAGAACTTGGTCGGACCCAATTTTTAACCACCTCAATCTTTAACTGATGGTAACCAGACCTTAAATCAATCTTAGAGAAAACTGATGCACCTTGCAATTGGTCAAAGAGGTCATCTATCTGAGGCAATAGATACTTGTTCTGAATGGTGACCCTTTTTGACTATCGATAGTCTATACACATCCTCTCTTGCTAGTGATGACGTTACCACTTTTGTTGATCTAGTTCGGATCATAGAGTGAAGGAGGAAAGATACCAATTTGTATCACCCAGATACCAATTTGTATCACCCAGATACCAATTGGATTCAAGTCATAGCACGAAGGAGTAGAAAGAATCGAGTTTTTCCTAAAGTCCTTTAGCCTCTCGAAGAAAAGTACGGACATCATCGTACCGTTCCGCAAGACTCTACTAGACTCGTTTTGGTACAATGAGATAAACGAACCTAGGGCTCTGATACCAATTTTGTCACGACCCAGACCGTCGTGATTGACATACACACTAATTAAACTAATGCGGAAAAACAACCCCTAGAACCTGAAAGTCATTGTACCAAAACTCTACTAAAGACAAGTCTAAGAACAAGGGGTACTCTTGAGTCCGGTCACGCTCAATAGTCATTTAGTTGAGGTCTATCAATAGCCGCCTGAAGATGCCCTATACTCAACAAAGAACAAGCAAGTGCAGTATCAGTACACAACCACAGTGTACTGGTAGGATCACGCGGCTATCCCAATAAGTGAAACATATATAAGTAACCACAACATTATAAAACAGGCATATACCGAACATATACAATATTAGTCATCTTTTCATAATCAATGTAGCATTTCACGTTCTCAATAATACACATTGGTTATCAATTTAGAGCAACATACAGTCTTCCAATATCAATCATTAGATATGATCGTAATCATCACAAGTAGATACACAACACAATTCAATGGTCCTCTTACGTAACCCAATTCAATGGTCCTCTCATGGAACCCACATCCAAACTGTTAGCATATTGAAACGTGGTACCCGATCCAATGTTTATGCCGGAACGTGGCAACCGATCCCATATTTATGCCGGAACGTGGTAATTCCATATTTATGCCGGAACGTGGCAATAGATCCATTCAACAAACCACAATCACAGTCACAATGTATATTCTAACAATCATACAACAAGAAGTGAATCATGACATACAATTATTCAATTATCCTCATTTATGATTAGGGTGATCAATAATGCAACATTCGCATATATACATGTATTATAATGAGCAATTACAAACATATATCATACCAACATGAAATCATAACCATTACCTACCTCGAAACAAGCTTGAAACCCTAAGAACTTGATCTTTCCCTTTCCGGATTCGCTCCGCTTGTTCTTGGTCTACAAACAATCATAATAACACGAGAATCAATAAACAATCACTAATTATCCGAATTGCTAACAATTCTATGAACCCTAGATTATACCCATGATCCCAAGTACCCAAAATAGGGTTGTTTCCACCATAGATTCTAGATCAAAATCCTCCCCCATCGATAATGACCCATTAGATTACGTTCTACGGATCAATAAACGAATTTAGGGAGTTAAAATCTTATCTTTAGCCTCAAGAATGGTGGAAAACTGTCAAGAATCGCCTGGGGTTCATTCCTTAGCTCTAAACCCCGAAAAGTGAAGAATAAAATGATTTTGGAGTTTATTTCCGACTTTAAGTCGCGTTTGCCCTCACTATGGCGGCACTCACCCTGCTACAGCGGCCCCGATCCTGCCTCAGCGGCTTGCACAGAAACAGTGAGCAAAATTAATAATTCCAAAACCCCATTTCACAACACACCTTCAACCAACGACACTCAGAAACTACCCGTTCACGCTAAGATCAATTCCGGGAGTTTTATTCGCCCGAATTTAATTTCTTAAAGTTGTACGGGTTCTTTAACGTCTTAGCTATCCATTCATGAAATCAAATTTATTTATCGATATCTCATTTGTTGCCAGATTTCCCTAGACTTCACTGACTCCGATTTCGTCCAAATCTGGACCAGGCTAAGAAATCCAAAGTTACTACTCAAAAGTTTTCTGACCCCAATTCTTTATCCATTGGCTTTTCTACAATGACGGGAACATGTCGTTACAATTTTCGACTTAAATCGCAGCTGTCCCGCTATGGCAGCCCCAGCCCTCCATAGCGGGGCCCCCTGGCGGAATAATAAATCCCGCCACAGCGGCTTGCACGGAAACAGAATGTCGAATGAAGAGCTCCAAATCCCTATTTCACAACACACCTTCATCCCACGACACTCAGAAAATACCCGTTCACGCTAAGATCAATTCCGGGAGTTCTACTCGCTCGAATTCAATTCTGTAAAGTCGTACGTGTTCCTTAACGTCTTAAGCTATTTACTCATGTAATCAAAATAGTAATTAGATCACCCAATTGTTACCAGATTTCCCTAGACCTTACTGACTCGGATTTCGTCCAAATTTGGACTAGGTTGGAAAATTCCAAGTTACTACGAAAAGTTTTTCGGCCCAAAATCTTTCCCCGTTGGCTTTTCTATAACGATGGAAACCGGTCGTTACAGTCGGTAAGAAAAAATTGCACTACAACACATGATTTTTTTTCATTCATTGAGAAAATGCATAATTGGAAATAGATTCTCACTGAAATATTGAGAAACTTCATAGATTTATTATATGAAAACAATATTTATATCTATGGAGATAGGTAATGAATATTTTTTAATGGAAAAATAATGATAGTATTCAAGTTTACAGTTTTTAAATATTATTAATAAAATTAATTTAGTAAAATACACCTTCAAATAAATTTTTCTTAAGGATATATCATATTAAAAAGGACTAAATAATACTCCCTCTGTCTAACAATACTTGTTAACTATTGACTTTGCACACTTTTTAGAAATTATAAAGATAAGAATAATTTTACTATATTACTCTTTGAATAAAATAAATACAATGTCTTAAAAAAAGTAATATATTAGGAACTAAGTGTAAAATTATTCATTGATTTCATAAAGTGGACAAGTATTGTTGGACATCTCTAAATAGTATATTAGACAATTATTGTTAAACGGAGGAAGTATAAAAAATAACTTGTCCCCTACTAATTATACAATTGTGCTTAACTTTTAAAAATAGTTTAATGAGAATTTTTTTTATCCAAATCTGTACGAGTAAACTATTAATCAAGTTTACATGAACGGGAACTCTAAACCACTCTAACACGACTAAGTTGTATCCCAATGAGCAAGTTGATAACATGAAATTAGTCAATATGCTAATAATGACGAGTTGGTAATACTTGTGCCAAAAAGCCTAATATGATGGCACAAGTCAATGATTGTAGGTGTGTCAAAAACAAAAATGGCAACCACAAATTAAATCCCTTGGGAATTAGTTGTGGATATAATGATGCTATACTATAAGAGATAAGTGGTTATGAGGAAATCTAACTTCCACCGCTCGGGGTGAATTATAAGTTTTATCATTATAATATATTGAAAGAAATGTTGAAAAATATATTTAAATTTGACGTGAATTATTAGTTTATTTCAAATTATTGATAGTTTTAAAAATATGCTTTTACTTAACTAGTTGAAGTTAAATACACTGCTGATCTTGCAACATGAGTGAAATACATTCATAAATTCTCACCAAGTTTAGGGATGTTTTCAAACTTATCTCGACTTTTTATTAAGAGTTTCATGTTTTTACAAGAGTTTGAGACCACTTGTTATGTAATGTGGCATATGAGACTGTATCATGTATCTAAGTTTAGTTAGTCAGGTAAATAGACGTTTTTAAGGCTGTTAATAGTCTGGAAACGAAATTAATAATTTACATCAAATTTAGAGATATTTTCAATACTTTTCTCTAATATATACATAATATATTACTATTTCTTTCGACAATTTCAAATATTTTATACTGACTCGGCGGAGTTTAAGAAAGAAAGGAAGATTTTTAAAACTTGTGGTCTAAAATGAATGATATAAATTTGTGTGGCTATAAATCATTTCATTAAGAGTAAAATGAATATTTTAAAGTTAAATTGTGACTTAATATAGAAATATATCATTCTTTTTTTAAATAAAAGTATGTCATATAAATTGATCTTTTTGAAATTGACTAAAACAAAAGTACGTCATATAAATAGGGACAGAAAGTAATAGAAAAAAATATTGTGACAGCACGTGGGTTAGGTATTTTAATTTTGCATCCTTTTCATAACTATAACGTTTTCTTCTTGTTTTCTGGTTGAAATTTTAAAACATTTCTTCTTTATTAATTTAGGGCATTCATTAACAAAAATGTTTTCATGTAATCCACTTGATGTTAATTATCTAATACCTAGAACTACCATTTTTTTTATTATAATTATAAGCAAGTTATTATTCCTCGTTCTGTTATTTTATAAATTTATATATTAGTTGATTAAAGTTGGCATTTGGACAGTGAAATAAAACCCTAAGCATCACGTTTTGAGATTAATCAAGATCCACCCATCGATTTTATTTTATAAAAATACAATTCTTTGACTTAATACAAACTTTATGTAAGTTTTGGGTCGTGGGTCGTTCATACGGATTGACCCGACCCGATGTTATCCATCCGATTTTTTTTCTCTAAAAAAGAGAATAAGTACCAATTTGAAAAAGGGGTGAGAATAGTTACTTTGTAACTATTACACTAGTGTTGAACCCTTTTTCAGAAAAGAAAAAAAAGCAAGGAACACAAAACAGAAAAACAGAGAGAAACAAAATAAGAAGTTTCTATCTTCTAAGCGATATTAACAAAATAAAAGTGACACTTAGTTTGTGAAACATAACTTTAATTCATCGAGACTCAAAATTGGACTTGGAACAACTCTTTCACAAAACTTCATTATCATTCCGTTGTTGTTAACAGGTAAACATTCTCGTTCCTGTGACGATAATCTTTCAATTTGAAATGTTAATTTGTCTCATGTTTCATAATATCAAATTTGAGATCGCTAATCTAAGACAGAATTGGAGGTTGGGAGGGGGACCTGCTTAGCCCACTCAAATAAAAATAATTCAAAAAAGTTATTGATAGGTACGACGATACATTGAATCAAAAACTAATATTAAAAAAAGAACAAAAATCACGTGATTAATTGGATAGTTTAGTACAATTGTTTGTCCAAGTTTATTGAGCAATTGAATAACGATGAAAAATGTCACATCCTAGAACTTAGATACTTTTAAAAGAAGGAATGATCAATTTTTATTTGTGAATTATTCAAAATAAGATAACTTTATTCCTTATTTCATTTTCAACACACACATAATAAAAAATTACTTTATTTGATATTTTTGAAGTTGAAATTGTGTTTTATCAAACCTTTTTAGTAATTAATATTCATAATTTACTAAGATGATTAGAGATTTAATTTTTTTAACGACGATAAAATTATTTCATTTCGAATAATATTGAAGAAATTTAGTTTTTGACTTGAGGAGGATAGTTTTGAATTACTTGTTTAACAATAATAATAATGAATATGAAATAAAAGGATAAAATTATTTCATCTTCAATAGTTGAGGGGTAAAATTGTCCTGTTTCCTTTTCAAAATATATACTCAGAATCTTAAATAGTTATAAAATCTGAAACAAATTTTTAAAAAAGAGAATAATCTATGATTTATTTAAAGTCATGTTTGGCTATTTTTTAAATGAAACACTATCCATGAATAAAGTATAGGAATGTAAATAACATGTCCAAACAAGGAAAAGAACTAATGAAATGTACATTCATCAATATTAATAGTATATGTTGTTTTTTGTATGAATTATTTGTATTGATGTGAAATTTAAGATATTACCTAAGTTTTACCATAAATATATCATGTTAAAATAAAATATTAAGGTCAAGTTGAAGATTGCTTCTTAGACAGAAAATATCACATTCAAGATCTTAAATTTGATTAGTTTAGTACACTACTATAAAAAATTAAGAAAAGTTGCTCTAAAATAATATAATCAGTTGAATACTACTATTAATCAAAATATATATAGTTTTTTTTTGTTGGTATAAATCAAGACTTAGGAAGTAGTTTATATATTAATAAGCATAAAGTGAGTGAAAAATATGAAACACGTTGAAGATAATGCAAGTTGCAAATGAAGATAATTAACAATTAATTCAATCACTTATCTTATTTTTAGGGCGGCTTAAAAATAAGATAAAATGAAGCTTTTGTCTTGGGCTCTCAAATGTTAAAGGCCCAAAAAATGAAGTACTCGATATTTTATAACGATTTCACTTTTTAATTAAGAAATTTTGCGAAGCAAATATTGATATAAGATTTGAAACTCAATAGATAATAAGCTCACTGTCAAAAATGTATTTTCAACCTGCTCTTTATATGCATGCCTGGTTATTTTTTATGGACCAAATACATTAAAAAAAAAAAATTATACGAGTGATGGTAAGATTTGATTTCAGAACATTATCTACTCTAATACCATTTTCAACACTCATCACCTTTTTAACTTCTTTTTTTAAATTTTTTTTAAGTACCATGTTTTTATATATAAAATAGTTATATTATGACGTATGGCTAATCAACACACCATGTATTGCGTTCTCACCAAGTTCATTGAGTCACAAACACATCAAATTAAATCACCTTATGCACTTTTAGCCAAACATATCTAGTGGTTGTTCATGCTTGTGTGTCACAAAAGTAGCTCCAAACTTTATTTGTGGTAAATATAACATTGGAATCAGAATCCTTGTAAAGACATGTCTGTGCTTAAATCCAAGAACATAATCAAAATACTGTTAAGAGATGAGAAAGCATAATGAAGGGATGGATGGAGATGCAAATATATATGTTCAATTTTGTTTATTAGTGGTGAAGAGAAGATCTTTTGTATTTTTAATATGAAACACTCCTTCTAGTTGTTAAGGAGCTTAGAATAAGATTTTTCCTCACATCTTTATCATCGTTATTTGCTTGCTTTGACAAATGATGTGATTGATTGATAATTTTTGAGACAAAATTTACTTACTATTTTTACTAATTAATTTTCTTTTTCCTTATATTACTTTATTTATTTGCTGAATTAATTTAAAATTTGCATAAAATATTCAGAAAGGACATGTTCCTTCCGAACAGACATTTCCTCCTGACAGATACTATACATATTCTTAACAGGTGAATTCGCACCTCTTCAACCCAGTTAGTTTGTTATAAATAATGAGGTTTTCCTTTCGTTTTTATCATCGAAATTTACTTCTTCTGCATATATTTTCTACTAACAAATATCGAGTTTTCGTTTGCTTTGTTGCTGACTTTTGAATTCGATAATTGAAGTTTGAGTTACCTCTACTTTATTAATAGATATATCTGTTTTATTCTAGGTGGAATTAAGAAATTCATAACCTTAAGTACAGTGAAAAAATTAAATTCCTTAAAGACAAAGTAAATTTGATGTTATTATTAATTCTCACTACGAAGAATGCACAAAATTTAAATGATAAGATAAAAAAATTAATTTAAAAATATAATATATAACATAATAATTTAAATACAAGATAACAATACAATACAATGCATAACAAAATAATTTTAAAAATCACAACAATAATTTAGTAATCGAGTAGGTCGTTTCTAGATTTAACGATATTTGAAAAAGGAATTAGTATATGATTTAGAGAAGTTATGGTTGTGATTGTTGATTTTTTTTTCCAATTATTTGTAATTGTTCTTTAGAAATTTAGAATAAAATATAATTTAATATTAAATAAAAAAAATTAAAATTTTATATTACATAAAATTATATAGGATGATTATTTGAAAAAAAGAAAGAAAAGATTTATATTATGGAATAAGAAAATAAAAATGAAATAGAAATAATAATATAATATTGAGAAAAGAGAAGAAGATTTAAAAAAAAAAGTAAAATAGAGAATTCGGTTAGAGTTGATTGTGTGAAAAAATAGACAACTCTATATTTGGAGAGTAAAATATAGTGTAGGGTTGAAAATGCATTTATAGACTACATTAAGTAAAGTGTATGTTGTTTTTGAGTTTTCTTCTTCCTAGAATTAAAGTCAAAGCATATATATGTGTGTGGCCTAATTGTAGGTCAAAATAAAGTGGAATCAAAATCATGGAAAATTTGAATTCTAACCCTCAAAAAATAAATATATATATATTCGTTTTATCTGTTTATTTTTGAAAAGAAAGTTTTGTTTAATACTCATATCGATGAAAGATAATAAATACTAATAAAATAATTAAAATACACGTAAAATATATCATGCTACATTTCACCAATATATATAAATATGAAATAATCTTATATTTGTTTTTTAAAAAAAGAAGATAAATAGAAAGAAATTGCCAAAATATTTCGTGGACCAAACTGTCTTTTTCTTAAAACTATGGTACAAACCGTGAGGCCAACAAACATAAAGCATCTTTGGTGGATTATATTTATCTTTTGACATGTTGAATCGTCCTTGTCAATTGTCATCACTATTATGTCGTTGTTTTTGTGCAGTATCAATAATGAGAACTTTAATTTGCTCACCATGCACGTGGTTTGATTTACCATCTCTCATTTTATTTGACAATTAGATATGATTATGGTGTTAGAACAAATAAATTTATAGTGATTCTTACTGTGACATTTTAGAGATAGACGAATTTAAAATTTTAATTTTATATTCAGTTATTGAATTTGACATTTTGTTTGAGTTTTTATTGACTATAAAAACATGATATTTAAATAAATTTAAAACGTAACTCAGACATTGCAACCCTTGCCTTAGAGATTTCTTAGTTAAAAAATTAAAGATTCTTTCCTTTTGATTTATGGATCAATTAAATATGAAAAATGAAATAGTTAATCGAACAAAATTTAAAAGAAAAATTATCATAAACATGAAGTACTTCATATTTTTGGGTCTTTTAACATTTGTAGGCTACCTTTGAGCCGCCCCTTGGTAGTAGAGATTGAATTAATGGTTAATTATCGTCATTTGCCAATGTGGTGGCCGATGAGGTGATCGATGCTTTGAGTAGGAAGACTTCTAGTATGGGGAGTCTTACCGCTATCAATGTTGAGAAGAGACCATTGGCTAGAAATGTTTAGAGGTTAGCCAACAGTCTTGTCCGATTGCAGATTTATGAGGAGAGTAGTGGCTTGATTGCTTTTATAAATGCCAGTTCTTCCTTAGTTGAGCAGAGTCATGAGCGGCAGCTTGATGATGAGATGTTGTGTCTCATTCAAGACAAAGTGTTGAGAGGTAGCTGTTTGTCATTTCGGCGGACCTTCTTGTTCCTTATGTTATGTTTTGTTCTATTCGAGAAAACAAAGACATTAAGACTTGTAATAATCTTTCAATTCCGCATTTTATACATTAGAGACTTGTACACGTGACAACCAGATTTTTGGGGTTTTATAGGATGACTAAGTTTTTCCATTCCTATGTTATTATTGTATTACTTTCCGAATTTCTTTCATATTGTTGGGTTTAAGGTTGACTTGTTTTGATGGAATTAGACGAGTTTCATCATGTCTATTTTTGGATCGTGACAATATATTGGTGTGACCATTTTAATATTATACAAATTGTTACATATTCACATTGCCACTGCCACACTAAGTCTTTGCTGAAATGTATGACATTTGTGCCTAATTACTCATGGTCAATTAATGACCAGAGGCATAAGGCATATTGCTTTCTGAACGTTGGCATCTGCACCTTAGTGCATTTGTTGCCCTCAACTTTATTTCATTCTTTACTCCTCCATTATTCTTGTAACCTATGTAACTCCTAAGACCATTACCTTCACTATTTACTACACCACTTATCTTCCTATTCATTGCTAGGAAGACTTCTTCTAGTATAAATAGTGATGGTCTTCATTTGGTTTGTGACGCACAATACAACAAGAAAATATAGAGTGCATAACGTTTGTCAAAAAGAGAGTTCTTATTAGTTGAAGGGAGGTGTTTCTTTTGTGGAGCTTTGGACTCAACTCTTGTCCAGAGTTGTTGAGTTATATTTTGTGATTAGGCTGTTGTATCCTGGAGGGGACAAGTCAAGAAGGACTACTGCTGGACCGGTGAAAACATTTGCTGCAGTGGGCTTGAATCTCCTTAAAGAGAGCGAGATATCCGCGCCTCAGCCTGAAGAGATTTATTTTCGTCATATTTATTTTCAATTGTAATCTTGTATTTTTGTTATCTTGTAAGTTTTCACTAACACAATATAATACTTCTCATCTTTTCTCATTCTTTTTCACTTGTCCCAATACAAAGTAAGACCATACTATTTATAGGTGAGGAATACTTCCGTGCAATGAATTTGAAGATTATGGATAGTAAATTAGATAAATGAATAGCCTAAGAGTTACATAAATCACAAACATAACGAGGTAGTAATTATAGGAGTTTCATAGAACCTTATTACCACATTTTATCACAAACTAATTGAAATTTAAGGGGAATGAAATGCCATCAATAACAAGTAAATGCTGCACAAAAGGCAGCACTTTATTGCCCTTCAACGTGCAAACTGTAAAGAATACACAACAAGTATTGTCAACGTGCAGCACTTGACATTGTCAAATTAAGAATACAATAATGCAATTTAATATAATATTAAAATAATAATAATATATGTTCTTGAAAATGTGGATGCAAAAAATGTTATTAATTTGTGTTTAAAAACAATAAACAGAATTACTGATTTCAATAAACTTTGCAGAAACACGAAGTAACCAAAGTTTAATAAACCAGTAAGAATAGATGAACAAAAATTAATTGACAAAACAAAAATTCTGTAAAAAACGTACCACAATCTGGAAAAACAGAATCAGGAAAAAGATCAAGCCCACTGAATTCACCGTGTCCCCTTAAGGAAATTATTCCCCTCTAGTATCCGAGGTTTGATTTGGAATATGTCCTCCCAGGATAGAATGATCTCAATCACCAGTGTATTGATACCCAAAACTCTGGTGTCAGCGAACCACTCAACAGCAGTAAGTCTGAAGAATCTTTGTGCAGAAGAAGAAGAAATCAGAAAAATCCACACAACCATTCTGAAAGTTGCAAACGGGTCGCGCGTGGATCCGAGTCGGGTCGGGTCAATTAACTAATTAATTTAAAATTAGAAGCCGAGCGAGTGACGACGACGACGGCGCGAGGGGGTCCCTCTTTCCAACCCTTTTAACAATTAATAGGAGTGTTTTTATATTTAAACTCTCCTATTTTTCTTTCCACCACCGATGTCTTTTCAATAAAGCATAAGAGGACTTTTCAAGTTCCCAAACTTTTTCCAAAGTTCCTCTTTCATCTTCCCTCCATTTCCCATTAACTCTTGCTACATACCCAACAAAAAATATAAATGTGAAGAATTGTTTGGCTACTTTTCCCTAAACATGTAGCAATAGGCTACCCTCAAAATCAAGAGCAGAGCTAATGTGTTAGTAATAGATTTGGTTGAATTTAATAGTTTTGATTCAAATTTTATACATAAGAGAAAGTAAAAAAGAGTTAAAGAAATAGTATATTTGAACTATTATTTTTTCGCGGGATTTACATCTCTATTATCCCTTTTTCTACTTAAATTATCACCATCGATATATTAAAAAATACATTTAATTTAGTAAATGGTGATAATTCAATTGCAAAAAGAAAATAATTGATAGTTGGTCTAGTCCACATCTAGATATATTTTAATACATAGATGATGATATATCGAGTAAGAAAAGAGAACAATTGATGGTTCCAATATGTTTTTTACCATAAACTCAAAGTTAAAACTATCAAGAGTTAAATATTAGCTTTATAACGAACCATATGAGATTTTGCAGAGTATATCCTTCTCAATGACAATATATGCTCATATGATTAGGGATGTTCATGATTGGATCTAAATTGATTTTTTTCTTAAAAAAAATTAGATCAATTAAATCAATTTTTAAAATTTAAACTAAACCAACCAAGTTCATTTTTCAAAATTCGAACACTCAATATTTCGATGAGAATTATTTAATAAGTAGAATGGTTGATTCTTAGCTTCTTTATTTTACTCTCAATCAATAACTTTATTCAATTTAAGGCATTATGGCCTACTGGCCTTACATTTAGGTGTCCTTTTTCCCATTTTCAGTGAACAATTATGTTTACATCAACAATATTCCTATTTTGGTTAACTTTTGGATTAAATTTATTCCATATAAATAAAAGGTGGAATAAGTTATCTAGGCTATAATTTTGATTTTAATCCTAGAATTATAATCTTTGGATATTCTGATTTTAAATCAAATGACCTCTAAGTGTTTGGATATATCGCATGACTAATGGTGTCGTCGTAGTTCTTTCAAATATCCTATTGATCAAATTATTGACGGCAGAAGTATTTTTAGATCAAACTTTAACTGATCAAAATATTTTTCTTTAATTTCACATAATTTAAAGATATTTTAAATCTTTTTTCGTAATATAAATTGTGTCGTTCACTTTTATACAAAATTCCACATATCATGACGAACCTCCCTTTCAAGCTTATAGCCTGTACATTGAAAATACAATACTCATCGGAAATCTGAATTCAAGCTTGAATAGAGAGAAAAAGATAATTTCTTTTCATCTGTCTATTATTTGAAGAACAAAGTTATTTGATATTTATACTGATAAAAGATAGAAAATACTTATAAAATAATGACAGTACTATATGAACAGAGTTCGATATGAAAATTAGGTAAGTTGAAGTAATAAGAAAAGAAGAAAGTATTAGTAGCAAGAGAAGAAGAAGAAGAAGAAGAAAAATAATAACTAAATTTGGAATTTTTTTGTCACCCTTAATTAATTTTCCCGACTATCTTCCTCAAAAACAATACTCCTTTCATATCAAAATAAATAAATTGTTGAGCTTTCTTTTTTATTAGTTCAAAATAAGTGAATTGTTCAAAGTTTAGGAGAATTGACGAAAATTTCTTTCATTTTTTATTGTCATTTGCATTTTGTAGGTGATAATTTCAAGAAAGTTATAATTGTTCATATTTTTTATTCTACTTTGAATTATTTATATTTTCAAGGATAATTTAAAAATAACTAAAAGGGAGTAAAAGTAGGGGTGTGCAAAAATCGAACCGATTGATAAATTAAAAAAAGTGTTATTAGTTTATTATTATTGGGTTAGCGGTTATTTAATGGTTTATAAAAGAAAACTATTGGGTTATCGGTTTGATATTAGTTTTTTAATATCGAGTTATTGGGTTAACCGATAACCCATTAAGAATATAATAATTAACTATTTTAATTTTTAGTCATACATAAATATCAAACAAAAATATTAATATAATCACTATATTAGACTATAGCTTAAGGACCCCTGCTCTCTGCATTTACCCTTTAGGTTTTAGCATTACGTTAGTCTTTAGGTTCACAACATCAAAACCTAAAGAACTAAGAACAGTGACGGCTAGGGTTTGCAATGACGACGACAAGGATTAGGCAACAACTAGGGTTGTGAATTGCGAGTATTTTCTATACTTTTACTACACTAAGCAGAACTTTTGCACTCAATGAATAATAATTTGATGTCTCTCTTTTTAATTTCGCGTTAAATTGGAGGACAAGTCATATATTTGTTTTGAAAGTATTTTCTTATTGGTTAAACCATAAACCGAACCGTTAAAGACCAAAAACCGATAACAAATATGTTATTGGTTTGGTTATCGGTTTAGCATATTTAAAAACCGATAAACCGACTCGATAATACTTAAAACCGAACCGAACCGATTGACACACACCCCTAAGTAAAAGTGGAAAGTGATGTTCAATTTATGTTCTGAACTTTTTTTCTTAATGTATGTTTATATCCATTTGCCTCAACAGTTTGCTTATTTTGAAATGGAGACGGTAACATTTGTTTCTTTTTAAGATTTCAATAGGAATTGAGGAAGGAAAAACAAGGAAGAGAATTACAAGATAGAAAATCGAGCTTTCACTAACAAAATGAAAGTTCAAGTACGTAACTAATTGAACTAGGTGTGTCAAAAGGACGAGTTTTAGATTGAAATTAGAGATATTAAAATAGATTGAAATAAAAATCAGATTTAGTCATCACCCACCCAAATTTATTGTAGGGAACTAAGAATCGAGTTGGGCTCAACATGACTTGAATACGAATTTGGTGTGATACCTTAAAGTTGAGGAATTGACACAAAGGCACAACTGCAACATTAGAATTAGCAATTTATAGCCCAATTTTATTTAGGAATTAATAGTCCAAAAAAAATAATAGCATGTATTAGCCCAAAAGTAAATTAACTGTATTTTTATAGATTTACTTTTTTACCATCGCGCAACCAATTGGCAATAACTAGAAGACGTGGGATTGTTTTGTGATTTTAATTCCTATAACTAAGGAAGTTAGCATTTCAGTTTCCTTAAATTTTCAAACCCAACTCCATTATTAGTATATCTTAAAAATAAAAATAAAATAACAACGTAGAGAAAATAAGAGCATCAAGATATAAATGACACCTTTGATTGTTTTGATTCATTATAATGGAGAAAGGATAGTAATAATAATTTTGGTAGATTGTTCCATAGAAGCGGTGGTTATCAATACGGATATTGATTTCAAATCCTCTATATGTTGATACTTCTATTAATTCTTTTGAATTTCATTATAAAATCAACGACTTTTCAATATCGATGTTGAAACGAAACAATATAGAATAGCCAATATACATACAATGGAAGAAAGAATATGAAACTTTCAAATACTATCCATCATGTATAACTTGAAAAGTTATTCGCATACATTATACACTTTCAAGTGCTAAAGTTGAAGATGGAATTGTCAATACCAATTTGATTGCTATTGGTGTTAACAACACAAACACTTTATATTTTATTGGTTACAATCATATGATTGTCCGAGAGACTGTATTTTAATGAATGCAATATTATTGAGTGTGTTACTAAAACTATACTAACAGAATGTCAAGTTTACAAGAAATTTCTCTCTCTAATATCTATGATAAAAATAATTATGCTATTCGAATGATGTTTCAATTTAAGGTGAAAAGTTTAAATACGTCAAGGTATTATCAATTAAAAAAACAATTATGTATACATTATGCATTCTCTAAAATAAATGATGTATATACTTATGTAACGAGTTTATTAGGCTAATGTATTCAATCAGTTCAGTATGTATTCATAATGTTTCACTCAAAGAATATTTATGAATACATTATAAATTTATGTATACATTGTTGATTGTGTATACATAAAAATATTGTGTATTCATTCAATTAGTTTATGTATACAATTAAACGTATGGTTTCTGCTGCAATGTATACATTAAATATGACTAATTCGTGTATTGATTAAATTAGTAGTTGTATGCATTAAATTGAATGACTTTATACCAATGTATACACAATCATGTATATATTATATGTGTTATATTTAACTAATTCAAACCAAATGGCATTACTAATGAAGCATCTTCAAATACTTTCTCTTGTAAAAAATGTATAGAATTGCAGTAAATAAAATTCTATAAACAGATTCTACATTCAAGTTACACATTGTTTTGTACTTATACCACCCAAAACAATATAAAATTAAGATTTATTTTTTCAAAAAAACTCATGAGATCCCTTTTACCCATGAAAATAAATATAAAAAAAATAACACATTATAATCTCAATTTTTGCCCAATTAAATTGAAATCTTCAATTCCACAATAAAAAAATTCATATAGTTTTAGCAATGACAGATTCAATATATATATGATAGAGCAAATATAGTCAAGAACAATGAAAAGAAACGATTTAGTATATTATCATACATTGGATGAACGTAAATACGGAAGAGAAAATTTAAGCAAATACAGAGTATATGCATGTATGAAGAATTGTAAAAAGATAAAAAAAAAAAAAGGTAAAAAAAATGTTGAAAGAATCATTATTAACAAAGAATTGTTTAAATTAAGAAAAGAGAAGAAGAAAGAATAAAAAATTTACTTTTCAATAAACAAAGGATCGGTGAAAGAAAAAACATGTGTTGAAAAAAGTTTGGAGAAAATTAGGGAATAAAATAACTTTTTAGAATGAAAAATAAAAAACCCCACTTTCGAGTAAATGAAAATATGGCTAATAAATGCCAAATAGATTTTCAAAAATCTTTGTTTTGCTAAAAGATTTTAAGTGGGCTATTTATTGCCAATTTTAACTCTTAACATGTCATGCAATGCCAATTTTTCCTTAAAGTTTGAAACTTTGGAGAAGCATCCACCGACCCGTTTGGTCCAACCGGAACCCAACACACCCTTCTCTTCCACCTAACCCAACTCTCAAAATTAGGGGATTTTCCCCATTTTGTTCTTCAATTAGAAAAACTAGGGTTTGTGAAAGAATCATAATTAAGAGCAGTTTACAAGGATGCAGCAACCACCACCCATGATTCCAATGATGCCCTCTTTTCCTTCTCCTAATATCACTACTGAGCAGATTCAAAAGGTATTATTAGTTTTATCTTTTGCTACTAATTTCTACTTTTTTTGCTTTGTTGTGTGATAAATAGCTAATATTGTGGAATTTAATTGTTTTGTCTTTCAAAATGATAAATATTACTACTTTATTTGTCTCTAGGTAATAACATAGTAGTTTTGTTGTTTTTATCTTTCAAATAAGGGAGTGGGTGGTGGGTGGGTTGGGGGTTTGGATGTATTTCTTACTCCTATGGACAAAACAACAACGACAACATATCCAGTGTAATTCCGTAGGTGGGGCTTGGGGAGGGTAGAGTGTATGCAAACTAAACCCCTAGCTTGAGAGATAGAGAGACGGTTTCCTATAGACCTTTGTTTGATTAAAATGGGGTAATGGCCTAATAGTCTTGAATTAGTTTCTTTATTTGATAGTAGTACTTTATTTCAGTCTTTATCAGGAGGGAGGTTATGTTAACTTTGTAAGTTAAATCATTTGGATTATAAGACAAATACTTCAGATGTTTTCGTTGTTATTTCATCATAGAATTATCACTGGTCTTGGCTATCCATCTGAATTTCTTTTCTTGTGTAAGAACCAATGGTCTATGATATTCTTCTTACCTCTCATACTATGGAATTATGAGGCAAAGAAAGAAAATGTAACTTTAGCTCAAGGAGAAAGGGATAAATACCCCCTTGGACTTGTCTCGGATTTTCAGTGACACACCTATATTATTACCATAGACTTTTTTTAAAATGGAATTATTTCCATCCTAAGAGCTGACTTGCATATGAAATGAGAACTAGGTGTTGACTGTTGACACACACTTTCACATCTTCTTTAATAGTTAATTTTGTTCGTTCTTTCTTTCTCACGTTTCATCCGCCATGTGTGTATTACCTTTAGCCTTCTTTGACCTTCCATATTGTACCAAGAGCATTTTTCACAGATATATAAACTTTATTTTTCCGAATCAAGCTCTAATAGAAGGAGGATGCAAATGACAGGCTTGACTTTGTAAAGGTGTGGCTTTAACTGAATGTAGTGGTCAGGGGTCATATACTCGGTGTATTGTTGGGTGTTCTAGCAGAAGAAAGGGGTTTATTGGTGATGGAGTAGACAGGGGATGGGTGGTGTAATTCTCTATGTGACCTGAGCTTTTTTGTGATAGTGAAGGTTATGAAAGATGGTATCTATGGTGGAATTTTACAAAGAAGGAAAAAATTGCAAACTCATCAAAAACAGTCAACAAAAACCCACCATATACCATCACAACAACAATTCGCAAAACCACGGTGTTGACAGATGCAAGCACCACCCACTCGGCCTCTCATCTCTCTTCTTCCTCGCTTGTATTATCATATCATTTGTTTGCTGTAAAAAGAATCCCATGCCTTACTGGTTTCTCTATCTCTGAAGTCTTTATGTGCCAGCTCCTCCTCCGATATTTTCTTGTGGTTGAATTTAATTGCTTAGTTCCTTATAATTGCAAAAAACTTCTGTCTTTTCCAGTGGCGACTTGGGCAAATATTCCCCAAGCTTTGGGTTGTCCTCCCTGACTGACTCTTCACCAGAACTACAATATGTGGGGTCAATAATCCAAGGAAATTGGGAGATTGACGAGGATGTTACACATTGTATTGGAGTTTTTTTTTTTTTGGGGGGAGGGGGAGGGGATGAAATGGAGGCTCGGATCGAGAGTCTTGTGTGTAAGAATGTACCACAGCCTTAGGGGTATGTTTTATAAAGTGGTGATTAGATCAACTATGTTGTATAAGGCAGAGCGTTGGTCGGTCAAGAACTCGCACGTCAAGAAGATGTAAATAACAAAAATAAGAATGTTGAGATGGATGTGTGGGCATACTAGGAGAGATAGGATTAGGAACGAGGATATCCGGTATAAGGTGTCTATCATTGCTGCTGTAATAATGTGGATTGGTTGACAGTTTAGGGATATCTTGTAAGTACGTCTCTTTTGAATTCACTAATACGTTGATGCTTAGTCCATTAATATGGTAATCTATAGATTAAACACAAGTTAGTATATTTATCTGTGCATTAAGCTTTGAACTTCAGAAAACCATTTCTTACAATTTTTTTAAAAAGGTGGTTATGTTTATGATTACTGAAGATCTGGAATAGTTTCTCTAGCAATTAGGAGTCAACCCATGTTCCAACTGGACCTATTTGCAAGAATTTATTTTGAAATCGACAGCATGATCATGCTTGTTGATTGGATAACACAAGTAGTAAAAAAATATTTGAAAATAATTAGGGTTAGAACATTTGATGAAATATCTTTTGACAATTTCCAAATATTATTTTCGACATTTTAACTAGAAGAATGAGACATACTTCTCATTAAATTTTTTATTTATGGACTCGGTACTTCTTAATCTTCTCATGAATGTAGGTGAATGGTTCACAGTTATGTTTATGACACAACTACTTTGAAAGAATAAATACTTACTCGGCTGAGTGGTTTTGCGGCCACCTCAGGTATTTCTTTATATTTTCAGGTGTCAGGATTCTTGTGGTAAAATGGGTTTTGTTATGTGATGCAGTACCTGGACGAGAACAAGACATTGATTTTGGCCATATTGGACCATCAAAATCTTGGGAAACTAGCTGAATGTGCACAGTAAGTGGTGGCATCCCCATTCAACTCTTCTCTATGCTCTCTTATCCCTTTTGGTACTTGAACTTGTATGTTCTTTTGGTTTTAAGCATTGACATGTCACAATTATGATGTCATGTACGAAAGACAAGATTTTGAGATCTTGTATTGAAGTTCCACAACCAACTTCTAGAGCTAGTTTAAATGATATAATTTAAATGAGCATAGGCAACAACCACCAGATGCACTTTGGCCAAAATTTCTCGAGGCCCAACTTGCGTGTTTGTAACCAGATGCTGGTGTTTGCTTTGGTGTAGTAATTGAGTTGAAGGCTTTATTAGGTTTTGGGTATGTCGTTAAGACAAAATGTATGTGGAAAGATTGAGGGGTAGATTTAGGCAAAATGCATTGTGATAATAAGGATGAGTCTGCATTTGCAAAAGGACTGAGGTGAGAAATGCAATGCTAATTAGTCAGTTGGGTGTTGTTTTTTTGAGCTAATGGATGTACTGTTTATTAATCATAGTCTGTAATTGATATTTTATATTATAGTTATTTTCTCAAGCGTGACACATACACATTTACATACATGCTCTTTTTACACTTGGTCCTTTCTTCTTTACACTTCTCTCTTCAGATTATCCTCCTGTGAAGAAAGAGATCTATTGGGGGATCGGCTGCTTGAAACACAGTTGACACCCTTTGTAGCAACGTAGCAAAGGAAAAAAGGGGGAGGCTTTTTGGTAGGGAGAGCTTAGAACAGAAGTGAGACCTTACCTTTGGTAGATGAGGGAGCTGTTAGGAGGAGTGCGGGAGAAGATAGGCTTGTCTTTTCATGAGGTGAAGGCAAGCAAGAGAGATGGTCACGATTCAACAGAAAAGAGAAGCAGAGCTCTCACGATCGAGTGCAAACAAGTCTTAAGAGTGTCAAAATAAAATTCTGGGATGATTTTCAGATTTGCGGGTACAGTATGGACTGGCTAAGGGGAATATAGGAGATGATGGTGTGGCTCAAGCTAAAGCAGCAGATTCTGGCACAATATAATTACGGAAATCTCTCATGTTTGGCTGCAATTAGTTTGGGCTTTAGTTGTAGTTGATTAATTGAATAAAGAAATAGGTGATAAACTTGCAGAGATTTAATCAGAACTTACAAGTATTGATTAGTTATGTTACATTAGTGTGAGCTTATAATTATTGATTAATTGTGTTAGCAGTATTTGAGAGAATAAATGTATAGTGTGACAATCAACTATTACCGTTCGTTGACCAAGTTCACTGGAGTTAAAATTTGATTAGCATTTTATGTCATATGTGATAATGGTCGGTGGACTTCATATTCCTATTTCATTATGAGACACATTTGTCTTGTTCCTTGACTCAATCAATGGAAGTGCTTAATTGAGTTTCCATTTGGTGTTTCCTTTACTGATGATTTAGCTCGACATCCTGATGATCTAGGTACCAGGCTAAACTTCAGAAGAACTTGATGTACTTGGCCGCTATTGCTGATGCTCAACCACAATCACCAGCTCTTCCAACGCAAGTGAGTGACGACTAGCTTAGTTTATTTACTACTTATGTGCGTTTTGTTTATGGTGTTTGTCATGACATACAGATGACTCCTCATCCTGCAATGCAACAAGGAGGATTTTACATGCAGCACCCTCAGGCTGCAGCCATGACTCAACAACAAGGTATGTTTACTTCAAAGATGCCACTGCAGTTCAACAACCCACAGCAACTACACGATCAGCAGCAGCTTCAACATCAACAACTACAGCGACAGCAGCAAGGTATGCAACTTGGAGGTGCCAACAGTGGAATGCACTCCACTCTTGGTAGTACAAGTAATGTTAGCCAGCTTACAACTTCAGGTGCTGGTGATGCACGCGGAGGAAACAAACAAGACAACTCTGAAGCGGGTGCTGATGGTCAGGCTAGCTCGGTGACTGCCCAAGTCTCGGAAGAACGCAAGTGATGAACTTCTTAATAATGTACAATATGTCCACTAAGGGCAGTTCATAGCAGGGGTTTAGAACTAGTGTTGTATGTCATGCTGTTCATGATGTGTTATAGAGAGGGCTAGGTAGGTTGTGTTTTCCCTGAGCGCGTTCTCTGTTTCTCGTTCGAGTTAACCAACGTGTAGTTAAGAGGAAGAAAGGTTGTTTAGTTTGTGTACCAGTGCTTGTAATTCTGTAATAACATAGAACTGATGCTGTTTATTTCAAATAGTGAGAGTCTTAACGGCAATAAAATTATACTGAATATGTTATTGTCGTTGCTGTTGCTTTACCTCACTACTAGTAATACTTTTGTGTGACAAAAACGAATTTTGAAGAAAATAATTTTTGGATTTCCTTATATATTGACATCATTAGTGATGATACATTTCACCTTCCTTAACAGTACATTGATTATATTAATAAGTATTTTAGTCACAAAATAATTTTTTAAATTACAGACAATTTTGACATTTTACACAAGTTATGAAATGGGACATTAATTAATTAATGTAGGAAAATGTACGTTCCTTCCTTCTAATAATAAATTATTCTCTACTATGTGTTTCTAGAATTATTCAAATTGTTTAAATCGTTAAAACAATGTTATTAAGATGATTAATTAGTGTTCCATCTACAAACACTCCTCTTTCATATAATTATAAAATCAGTCGTTAATGTCAATATCATGGAATGTGATATACTTTAAAATTAATCTAATCAAATAATTAGCAATAATTTACGAGGGAAGATGTATCTTCCTTTTTTCTAGACTCAAATTAAGACAAAAAAAAAGCTTAAAGTTTAAGCAATTAAATTAATTTGAATTCTAACAAAATTATCAAAGTTAATTTATATAATAGTAATATTACCTTCATGGTGTCAATATTTCATTTTGAAATAAAAGATATCATAATTTAAAATGAAGAAAAACTATTCTTTTTGAATTACATAGTTACGTTTATTTTAGAGAAAAACAAAAAAGAATAAATCTAAAATAATCCTTTATATATATCATTAAACAATTTAGATCCTTTAAATTTGTCAAAACTAATTTTGGTGTTTAGTGTAATTTTTGTGAGACATAATCTTTATTATCTACTTTTAAACGTTCGTACGATTCTATAATGGGAGAAAAGTATATGAAAAATAGACATCTTAAAATAAGATTAATCATCTTTATCTTTGAGTCATCCACCACTTTTTTATTATATGAAATGATCAATTTGTACTTTAGTTATTTTAAAAACCAAGACTATTCTAGCAGCAAAATATAAATAATAAACTAATATGAAATCCAACAGCTAAAATGTGTGGCTGCTCTTCTCATTATTTAGACAAAAAAAAAGTACTATATTAAAAACTTCATATACATATATTTATTAATCAAGTTTGTGTCTTCAATTGTTACACTATTGTACCTCATGTTTAAAATGGAAAAAATGGATCCGACCAACAATAATTGTTGTGAAAAATAACACCTAAAATTGTAATACTGACGTGTTACATGGAGATGGTACAAAACTACACTCCATCCACCCATTGACTTCAAAATATCCTTGTTATTTATTGATCCCAATTGCACACGCAAGTGTACGTGGTAGCGCAAGTAATATAGTGGCTCTTAAAAGAACCAGATTATCGAACCCAAAAGACTTGTCAATTAACTATTTTTACTAAATTATACAAGTCTAATTATTTATTTAAGAGTGCCAAAAGAAAAGAATGCAAGAACAATATAATAAAATTACTTACAATGATTGGAAAATTCCAGGGCTGCAGCATGCAATGAATCTCATGTATCATATTCTTGGCTTAGAACTAATTTTAGTTGTCATGTTACTGGTTTACAGGGTTAATTGTATGAGTCGGGTATCAAACATCTAGTCGCCTACTCCAATTAGCTGTCTAACTACATCGTTGAGCGGGGATAAACAAGCCTAACTGGCGAGCATTTATATTTCATCCTGTTTTGTAACCAAGCAAGTTGTTCGTCCGGGAGTCACCCCTGAACACAAATCACCTCAACTAAATGGATCGATCGAGCTCTCTATATTCTCTGGTCTATCTAACACTCCTCTCTTGATTTTAAGATTAAACAATATATTTATCTCTAGATGGCCAGTCAAGAAATACTAAAACAAGAATATAAAAGCAACTTATAATGACAACCAAGAATTAATTCATGAACCTTAAATATTCAACATTTGATTCGTAGCTACAGCCCTAGGACAAGGGCGTTTAGCCACTAACTCTAAGAAAAGAAAGAAGAAGAAAAGAACCCTAAAATATTGACAACTTTTATACTTGTTATGGAATGGAAGAAACTAGAAAGAGAAATTAAAGAAGAGAATGAATGATAACTCTTTGTATTGATTCTTGCATTGATTCAAATAGAAGAGTACATCCCTATTTATAAATAATTAAGGAGAATCCTTCTAGATACTAAACTAAAATAAAATTAAATATTTTTGCAATTAATGTAAACCCTAGACTTGAAAGGAAATTAAATACTATAAAATATTTTTAGACTAAAAATGAAAAGTAAAAAGATTCTACCAAATTTCAACATTACCCCTCAAACTCAAGTTGGTATATCTAACTTGAGTTTGAACACTTAATTATTCTTCAAAAATATCTTCTAATAAAATTCATCCTCACATTCTTCTTCTACTAGTAATGCTTGTGATTTATCTTGAGTGTCTTTGAACTTGCACACTTTTGTAACATGACCTGTTTGTTTGCAACTTCCGCATACTGCATCAGATCTCCACCAATAGAATTTTTCCAAATGTGTTTTCCTTTTGCAATATTTGCAAGGAGGATAATCAACTTTTCTTTTTTGATAGTTTGCATAAAAGATACCTTCAACAATTTTATCTTGTCTGAAAGCTCTTCTTTGTTCTTGTGCTTGAAGAGCACTTATCAATTCAACAAGAGAGATGGTAGAGAGATCTTTAGACTCTTCCAAAGCAGAGATTTTAGACTCAAATCTCTCGGGAATAGTTACAAGAATCTTTTCAACTATTCTATTATCTTTAAAATCCTCACCAAGCAACCTGATTCTGTTGACAATCAAGGAAATTCTGTCAAAATAATTAGTGATAGTCTCACCCTCTTGCATCCTAAGAGATTCAAAATCTCTTTTCAAATTCAGAATTTGATTTTGTCAGCCTCGATACTCCTTCTCAAGTTTTTCCCAAGCTTCTTTTGCTATCTCACATGCAATGATTTTAGAAAAGATTGAATCTGCAACTGAATTTTGAATTACAATTTTGGCTTTGTGTTTTTTGATTTTCTCTTATGAGTGAAGTTTGATTTCAGCATCAGAAGATTTTTCAGTGAGTTGTTGTAAGAGTTTGTCTTCCATTACAACTTCCCACAAATCATAAGCCTGAAGATAAGACTGCATCTTAACTGCCCAAATTTGATAATTTTCACCATTGAAGGTTTGTGGGGCATTGAAAGAAAGAGTATTGCTTGTCATGGTTTGAAAAATAAGGTTTAAAATAATATAGATTAAAAATTGGTTAAAAGTAGCCCTGCGTTAAAAATAAAAGCACGGGTTAAAAGTGGGTTGAAAATAGATATGAATTAAAAGTGGTTGAAAATTCTTCTTCAACGAACTCACAGATCCATTACGATCAATGTAAGGCTCTGATATCACTGTTATGGAATGGAAGAAACTAGAAAGAGAAATTAAAGAGAGAATGAATGATAACTCTTTATATTGATTCTTGCATTGATTCAAATAGAAGAGTACATCCCTATTTATAAATAATTAAGGAGAATCCTTCTAGATACTAAACTAAAATAAAACTAAATATTTTGCAATTAATGTAAACCCTAGACTTGAAAGGAAATTAAATACTATAAAATATTTTTAGACTAAAAAGGAAAAGTAAAAAGATTCTACCAAATTTCACCAATACTTTGATGTCTCTCCTAATTGAGCTCCTCTTTCCATAATAATTATTTTTATGGACTATTTATAGATGTAGAAAATCTTAAATAAAATAACTGAGTCCAAAACAAATTGAAAAACCAAAAACAAGCGTAATAAGAATTCCTGGTCGCGTAAACAGTGCTCTGCCGAGTTTCCTGCCCTTCTTCATTCTTCATTCTTCATATGATGCCAAGTGGAAATTTCCAATTCCAATTCTACTTCGACCAAAATATATATTATTTTATAAAGTTTAATTCATTAAGCTATTTGCTTGATTTTCTTCTTCAACTTTTTATCTTTAATTCGTTTTAGCTTCAAACTTTTTTATCTTTACACCAATTTACTCCTACAAATAAATTACGCTATTTAACACATTCATAAAATTAATGCTCAAAAAGGACAGATATAAATAACAAATGTGAGGCAAATAATAATTAAAATATGTATTTTTGGCCTCACATCAACACCCCACACTTAAACTTTTGTTCGTCCTCGAGCAAACATTAAAGCTCATCTCAAATAAATCATACTAGCAATGTCATCACTTTGGTGAATACAAACAATTAGGCCATATACCAATTTCAAAACATCAAGTAGACTTCTCAATTATGCAAGACATCCAAATAAACAACAAACCTCTAACCTCCTAACCTCAAGGAAGGACTTTGAACTCACCAAATTTTAAGCTTGCTCACCTACTCTCATCAAAGAAAGTTAATAAAATTACATATCCATCATGAAACAAGTGTCCTCACAAGAAGAAACAGTCCACACACTCAATTCAAAAGATTGAAAATAAATTAACGACTTTATATCAAGAAAAACTCACACTCACAAATAAAATTCACATGTATGCACAAAGAACCATATGCTTGCCCATTATGAGTAATTCTCATCATCTCAAGAATGTTTCAATCATTTGTTTTAAGTTTTCCTTCATAATAGCCACTCTCAACTTATGTATTTTACATGCGTTAAGGTGCACGATGTCCTTGGAAGGACCAGTGCCATCATCAAGGTAACTTCTTTTGTTCATCTCTTTTTTTTCATCACATTCTTTCAAAGAGGGCATTTAAACAGTTTGTAGCTATCATTGATTACCTTTTCACTCAACCATTTTTTTTCTCAGAATTGATAATTAGAATAAGTCTATGCTATAATGCCCAAGAAAGCAAGGTGCAAAAACTAGGGATTCAACAAAATAGTTTAGGGCAAAATAT
>NW_006239306.1:48699-52695 GCF_000226075.1 Solanum tuberosum | reverse complement strand
TCTGAAAAGGCTAAAATTTACCAGACAAATCAAAGAAAGCCTATTATCATATCCTAAACAAAGCAACACTTTTTATTTCGCTTCAATAACATACATGGCAAGTTCTAGACTAAGATGCAAAACATTGAATAAACAAATTCTCACCACACATGGCACAAGATCAAGATGGATCAATTCCACTTCTAAGAGAGACAGGATCATAACAAACTACACAATAAAATAAGTTATATACAAAGTCACAACCATGAGCTTAGGTGTCAAAGAGTCTGCATTTTTTTTATCAAGCATTCACAAGAAAGTACTACTAAAAAATAGACCTAAATAGCAAGTATCACACCACTCAAAAAGGTCTTTTATTTTCACTCAAAAAAAAACTTATTACTAAAAAAAGTAAAAGACACTCGGTTCAAAGGGACTATCTTCAGGAAAAGAACCGAAAAACAAAAGCCAAGGAACCCATTACTAAAAAAATAAAAGACTCAATAAAACAATAAAAACTAGGAATTTTTTCTTCCACCTCACACTTAAAAAGATGCTATGTCCCCAAAGCATCAAATAAAATTTAAAACAAGGGTTAGAAAAATTCCCTTAGGCCTAAGGGCCTAGCTAGTAACATGTTCTCTTAATTTTCATCAAGGGTCGCACCCCACACTTATGCTCAAACGTGCTCCTTAGCTCCAAATTTTGGATACTCAGATGTAACAACCCCTATTACGCATATGCTTGTTCTATTCTTGTGATACTTGACATACCCTTATAATATAGGTGAGGCACCATGTTTCTTATATGATTAGTGTTGGTTTAAACTATCTCGAAAGGTGATGTGATGTCTTACACGGTTCAGCATGTATACTGCAAGTTATAACTCCAACGAAAGTATTTAAACTCGAGACGGTAAGGTGTTAAAGTTCAAAGATAAGTGCTAAGTTAAAGAAAAAGAGATTAATATTTAGAAAATGGAATAAAATAAGTGAGCTGCTTGCTTGACTTAACTAAGCTAGTAGGTGACAAGTAGGTACATCACCTACTTTGACTAATTGACCAGTTCAAAGGACCAAGTAGGTGCATCACCTACTTGAGCTATATGGATCTAGTTAAAAAAGGCCAAGGTTTATGGATCAGATTTGGGCCTATGCTAATGGATTCACTTGAGGCCCAAACTAAGTTAAATAAAATGAAAATGAAATTAAAGCCCAGCAGCCAAATCTGCCAAGGCCCAATATATCTAAGCCCAAGTGAAAGCAAGTAGGTGCATCACGTAGTTTGACCTTTTGAGCTGCTTGATGTACATAAGCAGATGCATCACCTACTTGACCAATTAATGACTGAAAATAGACCAAAAATGGAGGTTCTAGAGGATATTCTTAAAGGTGAAGAAAGCTCAATATAAGATATATTGGCTGCTATTCTCACTCATTTTTAACACACAATATTGAGAATTACTCCAGCTCTCTCTCTTTTCTCTCAAGGATTAAAACAACAGCCTTAAAGTTCTTTCTTATATCTGCAAACCAAGGTAAGAGAAACACTTATGGATTTAGCTTGATTCTCCCATGAAAGACTATAAAACATGTTATTCATGCTCAATTATAAGTAGAAGGCAGAAGTTCCCACAAGCTACTGCTCACTTTCCTTAATTATTAAGATACTTTTCTCTTCTTCTTTGGTTTAAGTGTGAAGGAAAGTTGAAGTTCTAGAGGAATTCAAGTTATAAGGAGAAGTTGCAGAAATTGAGGTAAGGTGACTGCTCCATTTTCTTCCTTCTTATGTATGAGTTTGAGTGAGGAATTTATGGGGTGTGATGTCATAAAAGTAACTCAAGGGGGTGGTGAGTTCAATAATTGATTGTATGATAAAGAATATTTGAAGCTATTTTATGTGTATTGTTGTTGGTGCAGCTTGGGTAATGTTGGAAAAGGATATATAATGTATGTATTGGGCAGAGAAGGGGTGTGTGGTGATACACATTATTTTAAGGGCTGTATGGGCTCATTATCCGTCAATGTTAGCTACTATTTTACAAGGCTCACGGTGTGATATCTGCTAATTTTAGTTTATCATGACTTATATTATAGATTAAAACCTAAAAGGGGAGGCGGAATCGTGATAGTTGTATTGGTCAGATGATAAGGTATGTAAGGCTATTCGATTCAATATTCTTCGGCATGAAATCTGATACTTGCGATTAATATCAATAAGTGAATTTTCTAAGTTCTATTCCTAGTAAAGGAAACATAGTAGCAATGTACGATCTCCAAATAGCTAACAATATTTACCCCTCTCCTTAGTGTATAGAATCACTTTCATTATATGTTAAGTACTCTATACTTGTGTAATTATCCTCCTATGTGCTGATATAGAAATGGTATTTGCAAAAGCAAGTTGGTGAATCCTCATCTTAGTCAGTTGAAGACAATTGTGTCATTTAAGCTCACAAGTAATTCATTGATATTACATAGCCCCTTATGTCATTGTTACTGCCTTGAAGTATTATTTGCATGTCTTCTACAACTGGTCCGTATTTTCAAATCTTAAAAATGATTATGACCACCAAAACAACAATCTCAAAGATTAAAAAATCTAAGTGAAGCAATCTGTATAATTATGGGTGGTAGCCCAGGGGAAAATGCCTAGCATGGGTCGATCCCAATTGGTATATAAGGGTGGAAGCTCAGGGGTGAAAGCTTAGCATGGGCCGATCCCAATTGGTATAGAAGGGTGGCAGCTCAGAGGCGAAAGTCTAGCATGGGCCGATCCCAATTTTTGTAATTATGAAGACCGCATCCCAGGGGTTAAAATGGCTAGCATGGGTCATCCTCTTCTACCACTGATCAGCTGGTCATTCGTATCATATGCCTTATAAAGATCATAACACATAGAAAGGTAAAGACAAGAATGTAACATACATGATCCCACAAGAGTTAACAAATGTGGTCTTCTGTTCTGATTTATGCACACATATATTGATACTTGGTTTCATTCGAACTCTTATTATATATATGTTATTGCCTTACATATTCAGTACATTTTTTCGTACTGACGTCCCTCGCAGGGGACGCTGCATTTCATGCTGCAGGCACATGTACTCCAACTAGTAGACCTCCTCAATAGGAGCACCTTTGGTGAGCTCCAGGTTGATTCAGAGCTTTACTGAGTCCTTAGTAGATTCATTTTGGTATTGTATAGTAGTTAAGGGTAATGCGAGATCTGTCCCGACCTACTCTAAGGTTTTCTATCTTTTAGAGGCTTTTTAGATTTATGTATATGGTTCAGTTGTGTCTTAACAAGTTATGGCCTCAACGGCCAACTCTTGTATATAAGTTTTGGGTCTACTTATGTTGGTTCATATCGCTGCATCCTATGTGAACTTGTCACAAGATTGTCATAGTTATATGCATAGTAAGCACATGTTACATGTTGGTTCTCTAGGGATTTTAGGGCATCGGGTGCATGTCCTTTTAATGGAATTTGAGGTGTGATAAAAGTGATATCAGAGTAGGTCATCCTATTTTTAAAAAAGCGACGGACAAAGAGACGTTGTTCGTCGCTTTTCTTAAAATATCTTTGACCTAGATTGGAATTTTCTTTATTTTCTTCTCTCTCTTTTATCTTCTTCTCTCCCTTCTCTTTATCAATCTGTAACATCCGGCAATTTGAAATAGCTAAGAAGAGGCTTAGAATTTGAAAATTTTCATTTTTGGAAAGGATTTGAAAATCTGGAAAATTTGGCTAAGTATGGAAATCAGTGATTTTTGGCCAACTTTGAGCAGTCATAACTTCTAGCTCAGGATGAGTTAGGAGTAGTTCCAGTTATGGTTGTGAATCTTGTGGAATGATCTTTCCAACGCCACCAAGTTTGCTCAATTCCGAGTTCGTATGAGCGAGTTATGGCCTTTGAAAGTTGGGCAGTTGACAAGGAAATCCGTCCGGGAATCATTAAGGGCATTTTGGTCTTTTCCCTAGCTATTTCTTTTGAGGATGTATTGTTGTGTTAGG
>NW_006239306.1:40365-46684 GCF_000226075.1 Solanum tuberosum | reverse complement strand
AGTCAGTCAGTCAGTAGTTTTGAGTCTCTCATCCATGTATATGTATGTATATGTAAATATTCTATTTTGAGACTCGAGTTGCCCTTTTGGGCCATATTTTTATCAGTTAAGTTGTTTATGTCTTTGCATGGCATTGAGTTATTCTATTGAGTCAGGTTTCCGCTGAATTAAGAAAGTCAGGCCAAGGGTTTGCTTGGGGCCAGCAATGGTCTCCGAGTGCCGGTCCCGCCCAGGGTGTAGGCTCGGGGCGTGACACAATCTCCCTTCACCAGATGCCGCCTCCACCTCCACCTCCGCCGTCGCCGTCACTGCCCTTGCTCGTCGCCGTTCGTCACAGGCCGTCGCTCCCTCTCCTCTTTGTTAAGGTTGGTGTTTAGTTTTAGGTTTTTCTTTTTTTCAATTCTAGTGATTATAGTTGATTGTTAGTTAGTATATTATTGTTTTAGTTTGTTGGATTGTGTTATTGCTAATTTGATTTGATTATTTTTAGTTAGGTAGAGAATTGGAGATTTTTTATTTTAGGGTTTTCTTTTAAATTGGGTATTGTAATTAGTGAATGAATTAGGGTTTTTTGATTTTAGGACTAGTTTGAACTTGAGAATATGTAATTTGATTGTGAATTGAGATTTTTTTAAAATTTGATTGATAAATTGTTAGTTAGTAAAGTGTTACTTCGAAGTTAGAAATTAGTAATTGAAGTGTATATGATGAATGTTTGAATGTCATGACTATATAGTGATGAATGTTTGAATGTCATGAATATATATTGATCGATGAGGTTTTTTTAAAATTAGAACTTGAATATATAACTAATTGTTGGCTTAGAAGTTTATATATAACTAGATATGAGCTTGAAGTTGAAGTTGAACTTGGAACTTGAATATAACTAATTAATTCTTGGATTAGAAGTTTATATATAACTAATTTTAGAAATTGGATAGGAATTGTTGTGCCCTAGAAATCTTGAATTTTTGTAGGATTTTAGAACTTTAGGTTGTGAACTTTAGAAATCTTGAATTTTTGTAGGATTTTAGAACTTTAGGTTGTGAACTTTAGAAATCTTGAATTTTTGTAGGATTTTAGAACTTTAGGTTGTGAACTTTAGAAATCTTGAATTTTTGTAGGATTTTAGAACTTTAGGTTGTGAACTTTAGAGAACTTGAATTTTTGTAGGATTTTAGAACTTTAAAAGATTGTGATCGTTAGAAATCTTGAATTATTGTAAGATTTTAGAATTTTAAGTTGTGAACTTTAGAGAACTTGAATTTTTGTAGGATGTTAGAACTTTAAGTTGTGAATTTTTAGAAATCTTGAATTATTGTATGATTTTAGACTTAAAGTTGTGAACTTTTAGAGAACTTGAATTATTTGTAGGATTTTAGAATTTTAAGTTGTGACCTTTAGAGAACTTGAATTATTTGTAGGATTTTAGAACTTAAAGTTGTGAACCTTAGAGAACTTGAATTTTTGTAGGAACTTTAGGTTATGAAACGTTAGAAAATCTTGAATTATTCGTAGAATTTAGAAACCTTTTAAGGTTGTGAATTTTAGAGAACTTGAATTATTTGTAGGATTTTAGAACTTTAAAGATTGTGATCGTTAGAAATCTTGAATTATTGTAGGATTTTAGAACTTTAGGTTGTGAAACATTAGAAATCTTGATTATTGTAGAATATTAGAACTTTAAGTTGTGAATTTTAGAGAACTTAAATCTTTGTAGGATTTTAGAATTTTAGGTTATGAACTTTAGAGAACTTGAATTATTGTAGGATTTTAGAACTTTAGGTTGTGAACTTTAGAAATCTTGAATTATTGTAGGATTTTAGAACTTAAATTTGTGAACTTTATACTACAACACAATCTATTTTTAGCTACAAAATTAAAGCTACAAATTCGAAAATCGTGGCTACTATTTAGTAATAGCTACAAAAAATTTAGTTTTATAGCTATTTAAATATTCGTAAATTTTCTTAGCCACAAAAATTAATTTTAGTTACAATTGCTAATAATTGTGGCAATAATTATATGAATAGCTACAACTTTATTGCTACAATTCAATTTTGTAGCTGGTTAAAAATTTTTGCCACACAATAAAAGTTATTGTAGCAATAGAAACTCTTTAGCCACAATAAATTATTTGAAACAAGATGATGTAGCTAAATAAATACTTTTGCTTCAAGTTATAAAAATTTGTGGCAATAGTTAAATGATATAGCCACAAGTATTTTGCTATAGTAAAATTTTGTAGCTAATGATTAATTTTTGCCACGAGTTGAAATTTATCATAGCAATAATAACCTTTTAGCCACAATAAATTATTTAAAATAAATTATTATAGCTAAATAAATATTTTTGCTTCAAGTTGTTAAAAAATGTGGCTAAAGTTAATGATATAGCTATAGATTTACTGCTTTAATAAAATTTCGTAGCTAATTTTTTTGGGTCACACGTTGAATTTTTTTTGTATCAATGATAATTATTTTATCCATAAAAGTTTAATTAAAATAAAATATTATGGCTAAGTAAATATTTGTTTTGCGTACTAAAAAACATGACAATAGTTGGTTGAATAGCTATAATTATTTGTCATGACGAGATGATATAGCCACAAATATATCATTGTGTTAAAATTTTGTAGCTTATAATTATATTTTACCGCGGGTTAAAATTATTGCAACAATAATAATCTTTAGCAACGTCAAAATATACCTTTCTTGCGTCTAAATATAACTGGAGTTATTAATCATTCAATTCAATTTTACACAGTCTTACTTGTAAGTTTCAAATATAGTTCAAATAAATAGGTAATTATATTTAATTGATTTTAATTAATTAGTCATATCAAATTTAAACAAAACTTCACGAAGTCTCACCTTAAACTTCATCCTGATCAAGTGCTTCCATAATTATTATTTGTCTCAAACGTGTTCCACTGAAGTAATACATTTATCGATCTATTGTAATTAGATGCGTTAATCATTCGATACAATTTAATTTTATATATGATTTAATTTGAATAAATAAGTGATTATATTAACTTTGATTAACTAATTATAGAATATTTAAACAAAGCTTTAACAAGTCTACTCGGGCTTCATCCTGATCAAGTGATTCTAGAATTGTAATGTGACTCGAACATGTTTCATGAGAACATTATCCATCAATCTAGTGTAAATAAAGCTATTAATAATTCGATTTGATTTTATGGGCATAATTTTAATAAATAGGTAATTATATCTAACAATTTTGATTAATTAATTTATCAAACTTAAGAAAAGGTACTTCACTAAGTCTCGCTAAAGCTCCATCTTCATCAAGTGCCTCCAAAATTATTATTCTTTTGAGCATTTTTCTTTGTAATTAGTTTTGTTAATCATATCATTCTATTCAATTCAATTTTACAATGGCTTAATTGTAAGTTTCAAATATAACTTAAATAAATATATGATTATATTTACTTTAATTAACTAATTATATCAAATTTAAGCAAAACTTCAATAAGTCACACTTAAGTTTCATCCTGGTCAAGTGTTCCTGAGAATTATGATTTGACTCGCATATAATCTTCTGAAATAATACAATTATCGTTCTAATTTAATTATAGTTGATCATCATTCATCTCAATTCAATTTTAAAGAATCTTACTTGTGAGTTTCAATTATAATTTAAATAAATAGGTCATTATATTCAATTATAAGTATTTTGAGAATTTTAAGTTTACTCAAACTTAATCGATATTTATGATACCTTTGTGATATATTGTTAGTTTAAATTAATTAATAATTTTTATAAATACAAGTATAACTAGTTGACCTAATAATTTAATAATTGAATATAGTTAATATTTAATTGTATGTATACCATTATTTATATCTAATACAAATTAGTTTTAAATAATACTCCATATGTTCACTTTTACTTANATATATATATATATATATATATATATTATTTTTTATTATTATTATTATTTTTATTTTATTTTTCATATTTTACCATCAACATTAAATACTTATTTTCTAAATTAATTTTTCAAGACATCATTTAATAGGGGATAGTTTGGTAAAATACCTATATCACTAATTATTTTCTTAATATATTGTCAAGTCAAACTATGATAAGTAAAAGTGAACAGAGGGAGTCATATATAATAATTTAATAAGTTATAAATAAAATGAGTAAATGTGATTGCATATCGAATATAGTAGTATAATAGTTTTACCTAAAGAAAATTAAAACCAAAGCTTCTTTTTATGATAATGAAGAGGGAAAACAAATTTAAAAGAATTCATGAAAAATATCCCTCCAAATCGTTTCCCTCTATTTTTAGGGCCTAAATTACAGCCTTCTTTTCCTATTAGAGAGAAAAAATAAAATTGAAAAAAAGGATTGAAAAGCCAAAACCCTAAATTCTCTAAACAGATCCAACATCCATTCATGAAGAGAGGAGCATCTTCTTCCTTTATCTCAAATTCAGAAAACAAATTCAGTTTTAATATCACTTGGATGTGAATGTGAAGGATATTTAGGGGTGAAGATTGAAGGGTGATAGGTTTGTATCTAATGGGCAAATTAGTTCAAACATATGTTTATATATTACATTTGATGTCCAATTTATATGGTGTAGTTTGAGTACTTGATTTGAAGTTTAAGAAAAAAAATTGAAATTTGTGATATAATATTTTTATAGGTTACAATTGTAGTGATATAGAAGTATTGCATTACAAAAGTAAAGTAAAATTAGAAAGCTAATGAGAATTTTGTAATGAACTCCGTAAATTTATTTTATAAGGTAAAAAGGGTGTAACTTTTGATATCAATGATGCCAATTCGGTAATGAACTCGTAGCTTTCTAAATCATTGTTGCTAAATGGTTTATTATTTTCTTTATATTTCTTAACAGATTTTGGACTATATGATAGTTGAGAAATATATTTTAGTTTTACCATTGTTGTCAAACAAGAAAAGGATGCAAATTGGCCAAGTCAAAAATCCTCAAAAATTGGTCATAGATGATGTTAAAGGAAATTTTAGTAAAAATAATGTTTTTAGGTAAAATATATGATTATATGTACTCCTTAAATTCTATATATAATGTAGTTATCTTTGCCTTTTGATACTATTAATTTACTTTATCGAAATTTTGCAGGTAAATTTGTACAATTATTACAGCAACTTGGAGATAATGGCATGAGAAAAAGGAGAAGATGATGCCACTTAGAGCCTTAAGCAAGATACTACTATCGTAATAGCTATTATAGAAGAATTATGTATTGTAAATGTTCTAAAATTGAAATATGTAATTATGTGAAATTTGAAATCTATTTTGGAATTTAAATTTTGTAATTTTGGCCATATAGTAGAAATTTTTGTTGATTAATAATTCTTATGGCAATATCCTTCATTTGTAGCAATGAATTTTTATAGTTGTGGCTAAATCTATATATAGATTATAAAAAATTAATAGCTATACATTTTCATCTTTTAACTTTTATTAGAAAAATAAACAAAAATAGCTAGATAATTGTGTATTTTGTGGAAAAAGTTGAATTCTTAGCCATGTATAAAGAAAGTTTGTGGCAAATACTTTAATTCATAGCTATAAGTTTTCTAACTCATAGCTAAATACAAATATTATTGCCACGTGACTAAAATATAATATAGCCACGAAGTAAGATTATTCATAGCAAACAAATCAAGTTTTTTGCCACAACAAAATATATTGTGGCTACCATATAAAAGATGCTACAAAATTTATTTGTCGTGGCAAAAAATTTAAATGATTTGCTATAGGATTAAAATAGCAGCCTTAAAGTTCCTTCGAGGGTTCTTGAAAAAACCCTCATATCTGCAAACCAAGGTAAGAGAAACACTTATGGATTTAGCTTATTTCTCCCATGGAAGACTAGAAAACATGTTACTCATGCTCAATTATAAGTAGAAGGCAGAAGTTCCACAAGCTACTGCTCACTTTCCTTAATTATTAAGATACTTTTCTCTTCTTCTTTGGTTTAACTGTGAAGGGAAGTTGAAGTTCTAGAGGAATTCAAGTTATAAGGAGAAGTTGCAGAAATTGAGCTAAGGTGACAGCTCCATTTTCTTCCTTCCTTATGTATGAGTTTGAGTGAGGAATTATGGGTGTGCCATCATAAAAGAACTCAAAGGGGTGATGAGTTCAATAATTGGTTGTATAATAAAGAATATTTGAGGTTGTATTATGTGTATTGTTGTTGGTGCAGCTTGGGTAATGTTGGAAAATGATATATAATGTATGTGTTGGGCAGAGAAGGAGGGTGTGGTGATACACATTGTTTTAAGG
>NW_006239306.1:39619-40046 GCF_000226075.1 Solanum tuberosum | reverse complement strand
CCCCTCTCCTTAGTGTATAAAATTACTTCATTATATGTTTAGTACTCTATACTTGTGTAATTATCCTCCTATGTGCTGATATAGAAATGGTATTTGCAAAGGCAAGTTGGTGAATCCCCCTCTTAGTCAGTTGAAGACAATTGTGTCATTTAAGCTCACAAGTAATGCATTGATGTTACATAGCCCCTTATGTCATTTTTACTGCCTTGAAATATTATTTGCATGTTTTCTACAACTGGTCCGTATTTTCAAATCTCAAAAATGATTATGACCACCAAAACAACAATCTCAAAGATTAAAAAATCTAAGTGAAGTAATCTGTATCATTATGGGTGGCAACCCAGGGGAAAATATCTAGCATGGGTCAATCCCAATTGGTATATATGGGTGGCAGCTCAGGGGCGAAAGCCTAGCATGGGCCGATCCC
>NW_006239306.1:21351-39536 GCF_000226075.1 Solanum tuberosum | reverse complement strand
AATTATGAGGACAACATCTCAGGGGTTAAAATGCCTAGCATGGGTCATTCTCTTCTACCACTGATCAGCTGGTCATTCGTATCACATGCCTTATAAATATCATAACACTCAGAAAGGTAAAGACAAGAATGTAACATACATGATCCCACAAGAGTTAACAAAGGTGGTCTTCTATGCTGATTTATGCACACATATATTGATACTTGGTTTCATTCGAACTCTTATTATATATATGTTATTGCCTTACACATTCAGTACATTTTTTTCGTACTGACGTCCTCACGGGGGACGCTGCATTTCATGTTGCAGGCACATGTACTTCAGCTAGTAGACCTCCCCAATAGGAGCACACGACACTCAGCTACTTTTGGTGAGCTCCAGGTTGATTCATAGCTTTACTGAGTCCTTGGTAGATTCGTTTTGGTATTGTATTGTAGTTAAGGGTAAGGCGGGGTCTGTCCTGACCTACTCTAAGGTTTTCTATCTTTTAGAGGCTTTGTAGACTTATGTATATGGTTCAGTTGCGTCTTAACAAGTTGTGGCCTCAACGGCCAAGTCTTGTATATAAGTTTTGGGTCTACTTATGTTGGTTCGTATCGCTGCATCCTATGTGAACTTGTCACAAGATTGTCATAGTTATATGCATAGTAAGCACAAGTTACATGTTGGTTCTCTCGGGCCTTTAGGGCATCGGGTGCCTGTCCGTCTTAATGGGATTTGAGGTGTGACATTAAACTTCTCCAAAACCTGCAAAAAAAAAAAATAAGACCAAAAGAAAAAAAATGACACTAATAAAATAAAAATAAAATAAGAAGTTACACTATAAATTGGGTTGCCTCCCAATAAGCGGCTAATTTAACGTCGCGGCACGACTCAAGTAAGTTCACCACTTTTCTTTCCACTTTGAACTTATGAATTGTACCCCTAACTTTACATCTATTTTTCTGCTCTTCTCAAGGTGTGGTGGTATAAAAATAAAAGAACCAAGTAATATATGTCGCATCTTGCACTTCTTGACCCTTAGGTGAGGAATGTCGTTTTTGTCTACGTGGACTAAAAAAATTTTAGAATGTAGGGGCCTTGTTCCTCATCAATACACTTATCCATTAGTTCAAATTTTATAGAAAAGTGTTTTGAATGAGATTCATGTTGCCTCAACTCCAAAGCAACATTTTTTTACAACATTCTCACTTTTTGTACTCTTTCTCAACATCGATATTAAGGAATAAGGTGTAGTTGAATGGATGGAATTCCTCTTTTTTCTCCACTAGTTGGTCATCATCCATGACAATTGGTAATTGGGCTTCAGACGCCTCAATTTTTTTGTTCAAGTTAGTCTCCAAGTCATGAATATCTGAGCCAAATTGATATATTTCTTGTGTGAGCTCAACTCTTCCTTCAATTAGTTGGGTTGTCATGTATGTCAGACCATCATAGATAGACTCTTGAAGCTTTAGAAGTTGAGTTTGTCCTTGTATTCAATATTGGCTCACTATCTCTGTTTCTCCATATCTTTCTCCTTGTTGGGCTTCAATCTCTTCTAATTCAGCTTGGATTGTAATTTCTAATTGAATAGTGTCAAGCTTATCTAGTAATTTCATGATTTATTTGTGCCCTTCTATGCATTCAAATATTTTTCCAGTGATTTTTCAAGTAACTTTGTCCAACATGTCTGTACATTCCAAAAGCGAAAATTGTTTTGCATTCTCCACTTCATCCCCCCTACCAACATCACAAATAACAGAAGAATCATAATAGGAGTTCAGGGGAAGGGAATAAGATTTAGGGCAACCATTCCAATGAATATATTGACGACCACATAAATGACATAAAGTACATTCATCACCCAACCACGATTTATCCCAATCATCCATATCAATAAGAATACCAAATTATTCAAAAAAAGAAAAATAATAATTGTTGAAAAAAACTAATTAAAAGAAGCAAAATAAATAAATAAATAATAATAAAAAAGTATAACCTAGAAGAATAGTTAATTTCTAAGTCCCCGGCAGTGGCGCCAAAAACTTATTGCTCCCAATTGCACATGCAAGTGTATGCGGTCGTGCAAGTAATATAGTAGCTCTTATTACTTGACCAAAAGGCTTGCCAATTAACTATTTTTACTAAATTATACTGGTCTAATTATTTATTTAAGAGTGCCAAAAGAAAAGAATTTAAGAACAAAATAATAAAATTACTTACAATGGTTGAAATATTCCAGAGCTACAGCATGCAATGAATCTCATGAATCATATTCTTGGCTTAGAACTAATTTTAGTTGTCAAGTTACTGGTTTACTGGGTTAATTGTATGAGTCGGGTATCAAACATCTAGTCGCCTACTCCAATTAGCTGTCTAACTACATCGTTGAGCAGGGATAAACAAGCCTAACTGGCGAGCATTTATATTTCATCATGTTTCGTAACCAAGCAAGTTGTTCGTCCGGGCGTCACTCCTGAACACAAATCACCTCAACTAAATGGATCGATCGAGCTCTTATATTCTCTGATCTATCTAACCCCTCCTTTCTCAATTTTAAGATTAGACAATATATTTATCTCTAGATGGCCATTCAAGAAATACTAAAACAAGAATATAAAAGTAACTTATAATGACAACCAAGAATTAATTCATAAACCTTAAATATTCAACATTTGATTCGTAGCTACACCCTAGAACAAGGGCGTTTAGCCACTAATCTCTAAGAAAAGAAAGAAGAAGAAAAGAACCCTAAAATATTGACAACTTTATACTTTGATGCCCTCCTAATTGATCTCCTCTTTCCATAATAATTATTTTTATGGACTATTTATAGATGTAGAAAACCCTAAATAAAATAATTGAGTCCAAAACAAATTGGAAACCAAAAACTAAGTGTAATAAGAATTCCTGTTCGTGTAAACAGTGCTCTGCCGAGTTTCCTGCCCTTCTTCATTCTTCATATGATGCCATGTGGAAATTTCCAATTTCAATTCCAATTCTACTTCGAGCAAAATATATATTATTTTATAAAGTTTAATTTATTAAGTTGCCGGCTTGATTTTCTTCTTCAAGTTTCCATCTTTAATTCGTTTTAGCTTCAAACTTTTTCAATTTTACACCAATTTACTCCTACAAATAAATTACACTATTTAGCACAATTCATAAAATTAATGCTAAAAAAGGACATATATAAATAATAAATATGAGGCAAATAATAATTAAAATATGTATTTTTGGTCTCACATCATCATCCACCTTTGGGTCCAAAATTAACCACTTATTTAACGGTTTTAAATTTAAACTATTTAAACAATTTTTTTAATACATGGCACTTAACTATTGGTTATAGTTTAATTTATTAACATAATTTATAAACTCACCCATTACTAATTAAACTCGTTCCAAACCCGACCCAATTACAAACCCTCCCCAAATCCACCTATTAAACAAAACTTTGAACCCTTCCTTTCCAACATTGTCTTCTTCTCAATCAATTTCTCCCAGGTTTATAAGATTAGTGTTTTAATAAACCATTCATTTAACATTAACAAACAAACAACCCCATTGACTTCCAAACAAGACCAGTTAACTAGTTATAATCAACAAATGAATTAAAAAGACCATTCATTCAACATTAACAAACAAACAACCTCATTGACTTCCAAACAAGAGCTAGAGATAGTAATATAGACCAGTTAACTGAGAAAGAAGCAAAACACTAATCTTATAATTCTAGGAGAAATTTTTCTATCACTCTTTCATCATGAATCAATTTTTCAAAAACTCAAGATTGGTTCTTGGGATTTTCAATTCCATTAAAATCCAACCAAAAAAGTAGAAAATTGACTAGGCAATTTTGCAATCTGTCTGAATCTTGGAAATCAATGGATGGTTTTGTTAAATGTAGGAGAAATTGATTGAGAGGGAGACAACGTTAGAAAGGAAGGGTTCATGTTTTGTTTAATAGATGGATTTGGGGAGGGTTTATTAATTGGGTGGGGTTTGATTATTATTGGGTGTGTAATGGGTGGGTTTATAAATTATATCAATAAATTAAATTATAACCATAGTTGAGCGCCATGTATTTTAAAAACTATTTAAATAGTTTAAATTTAAAACCGTTAAATAAGTGGTCAGTTTTGGACCCAATGGATGGCAAGGGTATTTTGGAGCCAATAGGTGGATGGAGGGTAGTTTTGTACCATTTCCAATACTTCAAGGGTATTTTAGGCCCTTTTCCATTGATTTTATAATCTTTTTAACATATTATTTTTCGGATATATGATTGTTTTTCAAAGTGATCAAAAAATAAAACACAAAAAATATGTGAATAAAATATTAGAAATTTTGATAGGTTCGATCATTTCTCTATTCAAATGTAGTAAATGAGTAAATGAAATCATTTTGATGTCATACAAATGAGGAGAAGAGATATATTTATATTCTAATCTTAGATAACGTCTTGCATGATATCCGTCCATCATAATTAGCATTATATGTAAGTTGCAATTATTATATTGTCATAAACGTTAAAACCAGATTTTGACCCATACAATATGAGTAGATAAATCGTGATAGGAAATATGGTACAATTTCCCACACATGGTAAGATAATATTCTAGTGATCAATTTGGTCACTTCATTTTTTAGGGAAATAAAGAGGACACTTGGTATCCATATACATTTTTGAGAACAAAATATTCATTGCCTTTTCTCTTTCCTTATTTATTTATCTAGTGGAATTAATATTGTTGTGCCAAAAATGTATTAGACATTTTGGGTGTGTTTTTCAAGAAAAATATTTTCCTAGAAAATATTTTCTTGGGAAACAAATGGATTTCTAACTTATTTTCTCATTTTTGATTAGTGGGGTGTACATGACCGAGTTGGTTCTGGTTTTTCAAATATCAAACCAAACCATTTGTGTCGGATTTTTAAATCTATAAACCAAACCAATAAAACTCGAGTTTTTCAACCTCGGATTTTTTCGGGTTTTTCGAATTTTCGGATTTTTCCGGCTTTTTTTTTTCATACGCCAAGCACGTCGAATTTTTTTAAAATTTGGATGGCCATGAGATTCGATCCTAGGACCTGATTCTTTGTTCATAGGTCAAACATGTGGAAATTCTTTTTAATTTGGATGACCATGAAATTCGATCCCATGACCTTTGTCTGCTTTGATACTAATCATACTATATTAAAGTGCTTGAAATCTCGTCAAAAAGTTTAAGTTATTAGAAAAAACACAATTTTATTAGTTAATAATATTCTGGGAGGAGGTATTAAACATGACTCTTTTTTTTCAATAATACATTAATTAAAAGGACCCAAACTCCCCTTCATTAATTCTTCTTTACTTTTAGGAAACAGTTGCATGCTAACTGATGAATGTTGGCAGTTGTATTTTATTAATGGCAATTGGCAGCTGTTTCCAGCTAAAAATACGTGTGTTGTTTGCCTATCCCTTTGACTAAATCAGGTACCAATTTAGGTATTTTAATGAATATATACGCCGAATTTGAATTAAAGTTACTGAATTCAGATGAATCAATCACTTGCGCTCAACCATAGTGTCACCTAACGCTTGGTTCACGAACAATTTCTTTATATGTGTATACATTACTTTCTTTGTCTATTTTTATTTGTCCATTATATTATTTTGAGGATGTCCAACAGTATTTGTTCAGTTTGTAAAACTAATGAATAATGTTGTGTCTATGTTACCTTTGTTATTAGATACTATTCATTTTTTCTATGTTTAAGGGTGACTTGGTAAAATTAGACCTATTATTTATTGTTTCTAATTCCTATGTCAAGTCAATAGTGGATAACTATTGTTGGACAGAAGAAGTAATTGGAAATACTCCCTCCGTCCTCTTTTAGTTGTCATGGTTTCCCTTTATAGAGTTAAACGATAAGAACTTTGACTAACTGTAGACATTGAAATTTTGTGGGATTCTACAAGACGTATTCAATTCGAAATTGGGACTCTAGAAGGTGTGTTCAGTTTCAATTAGAATTCTTGGAGGCTACGAAACCTTAAACCCTAGTTTATGCCTATATAAAGGGTAATAAGTTCCCTTGAAAGGGCATCTCAAAATATCCCATAAACTCTTGAGTATTTTTAAAGGTCAAGATCTCGAAAACTCCACCACAAATTCATGGAATATTCATAAAGAGATCAACATCTCGAAAATTCCATCACAAATTCATGGAATATTCATAAAGAGATCGAATCTCAAAATATCCCATAAACTCTTGGGTAGTTTTAAAGATCAAGATCTCGAATATTTCATAAGTTGATGGAATATTCATATAGAGGTCAAATCTAAATCATCCTAGTTCGAGAAATACGCCACTAACGGGCCTCGAATCATGGATAAATCTTAGGAGAGTAGAATCAAGGGAGGAACAAAGTTGTATCCGCAATCTTGATGAATAAAATATTATGTTTCATCATATTTTTTTGTGACTGTAATTTATTTTTCTATCACTTTAAAATTTGTTGCAAACACTAACATTTAACCATGTATTTTTTTCATCATATTGATATGCAAAAAATAGCAATTTATAGTATTTTTCGTATAGTTTTTGAATATCTAAATTTTTAGTTTAAAAATATCAAATTAATATAATCTAATTTAATTATGAAAATTAGTCAAATTGAATTTCATAAAGCGCAACATAACAACTAAAAAAAGAATGAGGGAGTATATTCTTTTTATTTTATTTTACTTGGCCTCTATACTAAAAATAGACATTTAATTTTATTTGTCTATTATAACAAATCAAGAAAGGTTTATTACATTTTTTTTTCTCATATTACTCTTAGTATTAAATAACTATATAAAACATGAAAGTCAAATGTAGTGTTTCAAAGAATCACTAATAACTAATATGGTTAGTTTAACAAGATATACCTCTAATTTTATTTTTTTTACATATTACTCTTAGTATTAAATAACTATATAAAACATGAAAGTCAAATGTAGTGTTTCAAAGAATCACTAATAACTAATATGGTTGGTTTAACAAGATATACCTATAATTAATTTTTTTTTACATGTCAAATTAATAAAATTCAAATACTATAAGACGGTAAAAGTAAATAAAACATTTTAATCATTCAGGTACCAATAAACTCATTTACTAGATGGATTGCAATGATAACTAATATTATTTACGAACACTTTTGCCTATGCCACTAATAATGATGAATGAAGGTATAGTTATACGATTTGGATCAACAAAATTTGTGATAAAGCAATAAGTATTTCTCTATTTTCAATCAAAAATCTACTAAGACTTTAATGTAAATATCGAAAATCAAATGAGAAAAAAAACATTATGACTTGGGACTCATATTTAATGGGAGTAACAACCTAACGTGTTGTAGACGTGGTGACTTTTGTTTTCCCAAAAAAAAAGAAGATAAATTAAAGATAGAAAATATATGTGGAGCCAAAGCTATTAAGAAATGAAAATCATATTTCCCAAAAATAATTTTTTTTTAAAGTTGACGGGAGTGGTGGGGTAGGGGTGGCCTTGTTGGGGGGGAGGGGCGTGAAAATGAAAAAAAATTGAAATATTTTTTAAAAGTAATTTTTTTGGAGAGGGGGAGGTAGGGAGTAGGGGTGGTAGGGGTTGGGGTGAGATAAAAAAAATCTTAAAATTTGAAATATTTTTCAAGAATATTTTTTAATTTTTTTTTTTGTTTGGGGGTGGAGGGAGGGGACTGGTTTGGTGGTAGGGGTAAAAGTATATTTGAACTTTAAAAAATAAGAAAATTTCAAAAAATTTAATTTTTTATTTTTGAATGGGGAGGGTTGGGTACGGGGTATGGGTAGGGTAAGAAAAAAAAGTTAAAGGAAGAAGTAGAGTTTTGGAAAATGTTTTCTTAATTTTGGAAAGGAAATCATTTTCCGTAAATGTGAGAAAAATGAGTTGATTTGGAAAATATTTTCCAAACATCTAAGCCAACGAAACATGAGAAAATCAAAAAACATTTTCCAGAGAAAATATTTTCCTTCATACCAAACACACCCTTAGAAGTGTTTTTAACATTGACAATGTCATTTATTATGAAACGTGTTATTTGCTTATAAGGCATATATATAGAGCCAAATATTGTTGAAATGAATTGAAGTTTTTGTCCAATTAATACAAATTAAATGAATCTTTTATATATATATAGGACAACCAATCTTGCTCTTGCAAAAGACAAAGTCACACAGATGATTTTGGCAAAATGGATTAATTAATTAACCCATACCCCCTCCGGCTACGTGTTCTTTAGACATTCGCCCGTCCCCCACTAGTGAAAGCAAGCTAGCCCCTTAGATTGGCGAGTTAGGAAGAGAGTCATTTTCGAAAGATTCAATCCAGCTATAGATATTTTGTAGTTTAATAGAATAGACACTTTCAAAATCCGTCCCCTACTAGGGAAAGCAAGCTAGCTCCTTAGATTGGCGAGTTAGGAAGAGAGTCATTTTCGAAAGATTCAATCCAGCTATAGATATTTTGTAGTTTAATAGAATAGACACTTTCAAAAATAGACTACACGAACCCAATCTTGTTTGATAAAAAAAATTGTTGGAACTTTGTGGTGTTAAATAAGTAAAAGCTTAAAGTTATATTATTTTACAACACTATATTTAGTAAAATTTTACAAGTGGAGTTTGAAAAAGGTAGAGTGTATTCAAATTTTATCATTACCTCATGGAGGTACAAAGTGTTTTTCCTCAGTTCAAGTGTCGCAAATTCATGTAAAAAAAATAGTGGAGAAAACATGCAACTAACAAGGGAAGGAGTACAAAACATACCAAAAAGGAACAAAAACAACAAAATAATAAAATAGTGTGATAATCGAAACAGAATAAACAACATACGATGATAGATATATCAAAAGCAAGAATGAGAATAATACGGCTAGTACAATATTATAATACGAAATTATAAAGTTTTCTATTTTTTTAGATAACCAACTCCAATCCAATCATCTATTTACTCTCTAAAAAAAGGCTTAATCCATCGGTGGCCCCTTAAAGTTGGCACGAAGTTTCAGTTAAACACCTTAACTAGACGATGTTCATCTTAGACACCTCATGTAGAATACCGTTGTCATTTTGACACTTTTTTTTCAATCGACAAAAATATATGATATGTGTGTGTTACACTCGCGAATGACGTGTAAAGTGACTAATTAAGCGATGACATTTTGTCATTTGTGTCAAAAACAATTCTTAAACAATAAATTTTGAGTAAAATAAAAAGCAATCAATCAATCAATGACATATGGATTTTTGCCCAAATAACTTTTTTTTTAAATTAAGCCAATAAGGACCCCACACACCCCCACAGTCTTCTTCTCCAAACACCCCAGTCCATTTGCAGAAATATCACCCCCCCCCCCGCGTACCTATCCATTTGCAGAAATGTTTCTTCTCCAAGTACTTGCAAAAATATCTAGGAAACACGCCCACTCAAATATTATTTTCTTTCTGTTTTTACCTTAATCACCAGATTCACAAAAAAAAAATAATTTTAACTCCTATGTAAATATTAAATTATTTCGGAAAGAATCTCATGAATTAATTTACTATGTAAATTTTGAAATGGGTCTATTTCTAAATTTCTAAAACAATTTCCATCATTTTTCATCAGTTTTCGTAACTATTTTTGTTCTCCATCTTGGATGTTTAAGTTTCAAAAATGGTGGCTGAAAATTGCAAAGAGGAAGGAAAACATATGAAAAAGTTAACTAAATAGGTTTTCACACGCAGTCACTTAGTGTATTACATTCACTAAGCCATGTAAGCAAAAAAGTGTCAAAATGACACAATGATTCCCTACCTAAGGTATCTAATATGAACATTGTCCGGTTAAGGTATTTAAGTAAAACTTTGTGCCAATTTTAAGGGGCAACCGATGAATTAGACAAAAAATAATAATCTCATTTTGTCTCCTCAATATTATATTATTATTTCTATTTCATTCTTATTTTCATATTTCATGATATAAAATATAAATCCATTCTTAGTTTTCAAATAATCATTTTATATCATTTTCATGTGATATAAAAAAAAAAAAAATTAAATTATTTATTTTAATATAAAATTTTATTTTATACTAAATTTCTAAATAACACAAATTGCAAGCAAATACTATATAATATACAAATTAATAGACAATTCAAATAAAAGTGAAATCATTAATGAAATACAATTACATAGACATTACATAAACACCAACTTTCAAGATTATTACGTTTCTCTCATAAATGCTCTATTAATGCAGTACCGAATTCAAAATGAGCAGTTTTGTCCTTAATTTTTCTATGTCTAACTAAAAATTGTTCAAATCGGAGATTTTCATCTACTACCATTTTGTAGTTACAGTTGGATCCTGTACGACATCTTGAATTGGTGCATTAAGATCACGTTCATTCTTGATTATCATGTTGTGCAATATAATGTACATGTAGTCATTTTATCATGTAGCACTTTCTTTGTCAAAAAAACGTGACGATCCTGCAATAATTGCAGAACATGATTGTAAAACTCTGAATGCACGTTCAATATCTTTTCGGCAAGATTCTTGTTTCATCGCGAAATATTTCTTCTTTTAGAAATGTGGATCTCGAATAGTTTGAACAATTATAGACCATTTAATTTTGTGCATTCTTTATAGTGAAAATAACTAAAATTATATTAAAGTAAAGAAAATTGAAAAAAAATTAAAATTTTATTAATTCGGAATGAAAGTAGTTTATATTAAATAATATATTTTTAAAATATTATATACTTTTGAAAAGAATTACGTATATTTAATTAATGATCTTATATGAAAATAAATATATTAATTAGAAAATAATAATAATAATAATAAATAATGAAAAGTGAAATAGAGAGTGTAAATCGTAGTTAATGGAGGATAAACAATGACTTAAAGAGGAGTTGGAGACTCCATTTTGTGTTTTACTGTCTAAATATAGAAAATAGTGTCACGGACTTAAACTTCAACTTAGCAGCCTACTCACTTATGTTTTAACTTAATGCTTAAATTGTTTGATAAAATGACAAAATATAAAAATAAAAGGTAAAATAGAGATGAGTTGGAGATACAGAGCTCCTCAAGTTTCCAAAAACAATTATGTGAGGTAGTTGTCTTCCAATGTCAATAGCCATGTGGCGGTCCCCCAAAACTCCTTCCAAAGAAGGAATCTATTACTCTCGAACTTAAATTTGTTTGTCTTATTTTTTAAATTCATTAAAATACTATCTTTTTTTAATTTTCAATAAATTTATAATTTTAATTTTTTGCTAAATTTTAAATCATAAAATTTAAATTATATTTTACTTTTGTGTTAAATTAAAATAAAAAGAGTATAAATTAAACAAGTTTCTTTTTTTATTTAAATAAATTACTCATTTTGTTCCAATGTATACGATTTATTTTATTTAGTCAATTTAAAAAAGAATGACACATTTTTATATTAAGTAACAATTTAATTTTAAAATCCATATTTTACTCTCAATGAAATGATTTATCGTCACACAAATATTTATCACATACTTTCTTCGTGTATTTTTACTTGTCACTTATTCCTAAAATAGATTTTCATTTTTATTTGTCACTTTTGACATACAAAGAAAAGACAATAATTATTTTTTTCATACTTTTCCTCAACATTAAATTCTTATTTTCCAAATCATTTTTCAAGACATCATTGAATAAGAAATTGTTTAGAAGAATACCTATATCATTAATTATTTTCTTAATAGATATATCAAGTCAAATTGTGACACATAAAAATGAACGAATTGAGTATTTTAGACCAAATTTTTTTCTTAAAAAAAAAGATTCTTAAATTTTGATTAAATCAAACTAACTCATATAAATTAAAACGGGGAAGTAAACCAAGTTTCATGAGAAAGCAAGGACCAGGGTGGCAGGGCATGACACTGTCATTGTAATTTTACATCACATGTTGGTTTCAGTAGGTCAGAATTTAACAGGCCAGTATATATAAAAACGAGTTAATATCTTAGAAGATCATTGAACTATGAAAATTTATCAAGTAAAGTCATTAAACTTCATTTTATATCAATAAAATCATTTAACTTAACAGTTTTTATCTTCAAAAATCACTCAACAACATTTTTCATTAAATAAACTTAACAAGACATAATAAATTATCAAAAACACATTATGTTTTTTTTTCTAATTTATTATTAAAATAAATTTGACATAACAAATAAAATTATTTTATATGCCATGTAAATATGAATTTCACAACTTCAAATTTTATATTATCAATCCGCTACACATAAACCTGCATCATACCCACGTTGCTTCAATATTCATTTTCTACATTTTGTGCCACTGTTCGTAAAAGAATTTTTTTGGCTGAAGTCATCATCTATTGATTAGATACTCCAGTCTCCATATACAAACATATTAATTTAGTTATAATATAAACAAATGAGTAATATAGTGTATAACCCAAAACAATTAATGAGTAATAACGTGTAGTTTTTATTTTCAATTCCTTGATGTGATTTTATAGAATTTCATTACATTTCATTCCTTGAGTAATATATTAATTTTATGTTGCTAGCTGGTTGTAATGTGATAGTGGATCTCTTATGAATATGAATTTTACACCCATAAAATTTATTTATTTATGGGGTTCATGTTTATATGGCCTAAAAAATAATTTATTTTGTTATATTAAATTGATTTTAGTTGAATGATTTTTGTAGATAAATATTTTAAGTTGAGTGATTTTATTGATATAAAACAAAGTTTAATGACTTTGCTAGATAAATTCTTATAGTTCAATCAGAAGGGGCGGATTTACGTAGGACGAAGGGGGTTCATCCGAACCCCCTTCGTCGAAAAATTACACTATATATATAATATTAAAATTTTAATATACGTGTATATATATAGTACTGAACCCCCTGAACATACACCAAAGGCGTAGCTCAGTGGTGTTGGGGGTTCAGGAATTTGCTTTACTGCACGCGAGGTCGCGTGTTCGAATCCGGGCAGAGGCATTTCTTTTATCAGCTTATATTTTAGGCGTTTTAATTTATTTAAAAATATAATAATGCAATCAGAAAATGATGTTTAGTTCCAAAAATTAAAACGCTGATTGGGAATTTAGGATTTATTAGTTTAATCCCTAATTATAAAGTCAAATATTAAAAACCCTTTTACTTCTTGATTCGACAGTTTAATCCGACCCGTTTATATCCGATTCGACCCGTTTAATTTATTTGTGGATATTATTTACGTGATTAATTTTTTTTTGAACCCCCTTGATGAAAATTCTCCCTCCGCCATTGGTTCAATGACCTTTTAAGATATTAACCCATATAAAAACTTACCATACAAGGATATAGTATATCATAAAAACTTTTTTTTTACTCATTCAGGATTTTATATTATATTGAAATCTAACTAATTTTGATTCGAGATCTATAAGGTCTTATTAAGAGAATTTTTTTTAAAAAAATTAAATAATTTTATGTCATAAATTAAGGATATAGTATGTCATAAAAATAGTTTTTTTTACTCTTTAATTTGTGTTGCACTTTTATAGATCTTTTCATGTTAGCTACTATTGTTTCTATTTCATGAGCATTCTATAAAGTTATATTATTGTCTTGTCGCGTCAAATTGTCAAGAGAGCATTTTCTTATTAGTTAAATCGAAATCGAATCGTTAAGGATAAAAAATTGATAAAACTAGCTTATTGATTTGATGTATATAAAAACCAAAAACCGATAAACCAAATCGATAATACATTAAACCGACCAATCACCCCTTTTCTTAGACGTGTAAGCGAAAACCCTACACTTCTTTTCCTACTCATTAGCTATCAAATGAGTAAATCCGAAGTCGATTCTCAATCCAAAAAAATGTCAAAGCATACGTGATTGTTATTGAGAGATCTGACGGTAAGATTAAAAATGAAAAGAAGAGACTGAAGATCATACTTCATCTTCAGTCTCCAATAGGTAATTATCAACATGTTATTTGCTTTAAGCTTCTAAGTAGAGCATTTTTTACTTCATCTTCAGTCTCCAATCCTTGAGGAACTTTAACAAGTATGTCATGTAGCATAAGATCATTGACACTTGAGATGTTGGCATGGTAGACATGTAGTTCAACTTCTTGAAGAGCACACATCAATCTTGTTGATGGATAATTCACATTTTCTGATTGAACCCTAATCATGGCATCTTGACCTACCATCTTCACTTCAATTTCCATAGTCTGGTTGTTTGGTTCAAATGTTGCACAAGATAATGTGAGATACTTTGTAACATTTGAAATGGGATTGTGTCACATTGGAAGTAAAAAAAAAAAATAGTTTGGAGGCTTTATTATTATAGTTTTCTCACATGCATATCTTGGCAACAATAACATATCAGTGTAATTTCATAAATAGGAATTCAGAAAAGGCGGTGCGCACAAAGACATTATCCTATCTTGTGAAGGTAGATCTAGAAGTGTCCAATAGATGTTTGGCTCAAATAAACTATTTTAAAGTAAATATGAAAAGGGAATACTGAAGAAGTTGTGATAATAATAATGGAGAAATTAAAAGAGACACATGCATATTGTGACATATTTAAAATTATAAAATTCAAAATTCTATTTTTAATTTAAATTTATATTTAGATATTTTTGTTTTTATTAAAACTTAATAAATTTAAATTAACATATATAACATGTCTGTTCATGGAATAATTAAGATGACTATTTTGAATTAATTCTTTTTTTTCCAACTCTATAAATATAAGCCTTCTTGGAGAAGTGATCAAAACAATCCTTTTAGAAATACTCATTCCATCTCAATTTAGGTGATGTTATTTGACTGAACACATAATTTAAAAAATGTCTTTTGTTGATTTATTAAAAGTGAAACTCAATCTTTGAAATAATTGACAAATAAAAATGAACAGAGTGAATATGTTTTACGAGAAGAAAGCGCTCCTTACATGATCCCAAGAAGTGGTAGAGCTTTGGTTGTCCACTACATTATCATTTTCCATTTTGTGTTTCTTCTTGTGCTCTGAATAATAGTAATTGTTATGAAGTTTTGATTCTAATTCATCCACTTTAGCTTTCAGTTGGGTAATATATGTTACAGCATCTGATAGCAATGTGGCTTTGTCCATTTTCGTTACGTTTGGAACCACCTCGCGCAACGCATAGAATCGAGAGTTAAGTTTCTCTCTTCTCTGCCTCTCCGCCTCTACGTGGTTTCCTTGTGTCTCGCAAATCTCTCTCCCCTTTCTCCCCCTTTTCTTGGAAGTCTTGCTCTGTACAGGCAAAATAAGTACTTTTCACTTTTTTCATAAATATTACGTATTTCATTTGACTTTCAACATGTTAGGTAAAAACTGAGTTGAAATTTAAAAAATTTGCTAAAAAAGAAAATAATCATTATTTTTGAGACAAACAAATTCAAATAGAAAGAATTTTTTTTTTTTTTCAAATTCCTCAATTCTAATGCCCAAATGGCCACTAACTTGAGATTTTTTTTAGAAAAAGCAAGAATGATGCCCATACATTCAATTAAATGAAAGAAATGTGAACTAAAATATATTTTTTTTTTCAAATTCCTCAATTCTAATGCCCAAATGGCCACTAACTTGAGATTTTTTTTAGAAAAAGCAAGAATGATGCCCATACATTCAATTAAATGAAAGAAATGTGAACTAAAATATGTCTTTTCTTTTCTGAATTTCATGGTCAGTCAAATTACATTATATAGATTGAGACGGAGAAAAGTATCTTCTTAACATTCTTGCTTATCCTTCAGCGTGATTCAAATCCTCTCTCTTTTGGTGGATATGTTCAACTACTTGAACTGACTCACTTGTCCAAGTAAATGTTAGAATATCCATAGTATAGATGTAACATATATCAACGCGAAAGCAATAAATTCAGTTGAAGCAACTCACCTTAAATCCAACTTTGTTTTCCTGTGGTGTTGTACCTACTACTATTTCACCTTTCTTTGCTTCCAAACAATAGAAAAGCCCAAAATCATCAAATTGATCAATTGTTTCATAACCAAAGAACAGAGACTTGACTTGTTGAACCAAGTTCAAGTCCTGTTTAATCACTGTGCTCGAGCCTAGTTCGAGCACACCACTAGAAATTGGAATATATACAAAAGTATTAATCCCATGAACATAATGAGCTTCTTTAGCCCTTTCACAATGACAAAACTCAAATTGTTGATCCCCTGTTAGCCACACAAAAGAATCACTACTAAAACATTTTCCAACAACTCCTTCACCAACAGAAAAACACTGAGCTAAAGACATCAAGTAGAACCATTCGACGTCTTTATTATTCGTCGTCTTCATGTTTAAATGGCCATCACCCCATGTTAAAGACAGACTATTATTCGACGATTGCCAGAAAATAGCATACGCCCAATCAGAATAATAATTTGTTTGATTCTTGAAAATATATTGAAGCCTATGTTGAAGGCTTGATGGTGATGATGAAGTGGAAAAGATTGGTTCATCCATTTTTGGTAATAAAGAGAGATGAATATTTGAAGCACGTATGATAAGGAACACCATTAACTCAACTTATATATATGTGCTCATAGCCTCATACCTAACTTCCTCATTTTGTTCCAATTTATCTGACGGTGTTTGAATTCGAAAGTTAAACAATAAATTTGTCACGACCTTGATCTGTCGTGAGTGACACCCACACTAACTCTTTAGTGGGAGAACCAACTACCAACCCAAGACTAACCCATCAACCATTTTAAAACCAAACCATGGAATAAAACGCTAATAAAATAGTCTTAAAACAATTATAAGTTTGAGCTTCTATAAATTTAACTAGTCAATTAAAACGATTGCGTAACCTAAAACTTGAAAGTCATAGTATCAAAACATCTAACAGTCTAGGATAGAGGATGGAAGCCCAAATAATAAAAAAACATAAGTCTAGAATGTCTGAGTCGGAATAATGGACTAAGAAGGAAAAAGAGAAATCCATAGTAGTCCGAAGGAAGTATCTCCCTTGGATTTAGATGACGGAAGTCTCACAATTGAGGTCTCGAAACAACCGTTGGAATGTAGACGGTACTCAACAAAGAAAAAGCAAGTGCAATATCAGATACCCATGTATATTCATGTAACGTATTCATTGCATGCGATTGATAACAACTTCCATTTCATATACTGTCTTTTCAGTTTTCCTAATCATATAACGTGTATGCACTACTAACTACGCAATTAACAAAAAGACACACACAACAACCATCATCTTCCTCGAATCAAAACTCTAAAGAACTGGAGCTTTCCCTTGGAATTTGAAAAAGTCATATTGGAATTTGGAAGTATTTTATTAAAACATGATTTTTCCTTCGATTTCTTACTGAATCAACTCATTGGGAAAACATATGCTTAGTAAAATACTCCCTCCGTCCACTATTAATTGTCATACTTTCCATTTTTAGAGTCAAACTTTAAAAACTTTGACTAACATTTTAGGATATATTTAATCTTCATATTGATATGTAAAAAATTGCAATGTATAGTACTTTTCGTATAGTTTTTGAATATCTAAATTTTTTATTTAAAAAATCGAATTAATGTAATCTAATTTAATTTTGAAAATAAGTCAAATTGACTTTCGAAAAGCGCAACATGACAAATAAAATTGGACGGAGGGAGTATTAGTAAGCTTTCTGATTTTTCGTATAAAAAGACTATTATTTATTTTCTCACCAATTCAATCAAAATATTTATAATAACGGAGTGATAAGCATGTGGTTGGGCAGCATAGCTGAACTCCATACTATAGCAATATCTAGTTTATGTACAAATTTCTCCTTTTAAGTGTATCACACTACAACAAATAAAAAATTATTTTTGTGAGAAATCGTTCGTATTTAACCAATAAATTTTATAAGTGCTTTTTGAATAGTAATTATAGTATTAGTCAATTTTTTTAAAAGTGTTTCTAAATGTATTATTTTCAAAAATATTTTTTAAAAAAGAATTTTATTTTAAATTCTAAAAAATAAATTTTACTATTTCCGAAAAAGCTTATATTTCCCCTTAAAATTTTGACTTGACATATGTTCTTCTTTTTTCTAAATAAATATTTTTGGTCTTCCAAAATTTGGCCAAATAATCTATACATAT
>NW_006239306.1:21065-21310 GCF_000226075.1 Solanum tuberosum | reverse complement strand
ATTATATTCTACTATATTATAAAAGAGAGTTTAGGGCCAACTATAATATATAATATTCAAGATTGAGTCCCAATCTTGATTGAATATTATATATTATATACTTGGATTTTTCCATTTGACACATATATATATTTTCTACTCTATTATAAAAGAGAGTTTAGACAACAAAAATAACATATATTGGGTCCATTTTAATTTATTTCTCTTATTTTTTTTGTTTTTATTATATTTAAAAATTGCGTAAA
>NW_006239306.1:8807-18928 GCF_000226075.1 Solanum tuberosum | reverse complement strand
TATATATATATATATATATTGTATTATTATTTTTGCCAAGGGGGTTCAGGTGAATCCCCTCCCAACCCCCTAGAACACCCCTTGTAAAAACTTGAAAATCAAATATCAATGGGTGTGTTTGGTACGAAGAAAAATAATATTTTCTTAGAAAATAAGTGACTAGTTCCTTATTTATTTTTTAATGTTTGATAATAAGTAGGTAAAAGAATATTATTTCAAAAATATTTAAATGTAATCTAGCAAAACACTATTGGTGTGGGAGTAGGGCTTCTGCAGTGGTGGGGAGGTGGATGGTCAAAGGGGTGGGGTGGGGGTGGGGCGTTGGGTAGATGGGGGATGAGACAATAAACTTGAAATGTCACTTATGAAACTTATTTTTTCTACCTTCATTAGGTAAGTCATTTTTTCGCATTTAAGAAAATTTGTTTCTAGAAAAAATCTTTTTCAAAAATAGTTTAACCAACCAAACATGCATGCTAAATTTAAATACATACCAAACACACCCTAAGTTAGGGCTTATATATTATGTACCCTAATTTGAAAATATGAGAAGGAATATTCCTAGATAATGTAAACGTAGCATGAATAATAAGAAGGGAAAGACCAACATGCACATGAGTAGTAGTGCAATGGTGAGATTGTTTCACCCTTAATTAAGAGGTCTCACGTTTGAACCCTGGATATGGAGAAAATTATGCTGGAACCGCCACTGCCAAATGAACCCTACAGTGCACTATCCAAATTTATCCAAATTTAATGGAATTCTTATATGAACTCTGATCAAGAAATTGGAAAGAAAAAAAAAAGGTCTTAAATCACACATCTCATTTTCTTAGTAGATAGAAGTTCCCAATGTCAGCAGGGATATATATGTGGTTTATTTTCAGACCAATAAATATGAAAAGAAAAGAAGATAATGTAGGCAATATGTATATAAATGTATAGGTTCAATTCAGTTTAGATAATTTTGTGATATACATGTAATTTATGTATACATAAAGTTATAAATTTGTCATATATATTGTTTAGGTATATATTTTAAATGACTTTAATACAATATTGAAAAAAACATATATTGTAAACATTTGATTCATGTATACATAATACTGATAACATGGTATCTGATTGGATAAGTTGTGCCCGTCTTTAGGCCTACAAATAAGGTATAAAAAATTGAATTTCGTTGTAATATAAAAATTCTTATTATATTAGAAGCCTCTTTATTTAGTTGGCCAAGTTGTGCCAATATTTTTAAGTTTATAATTTGCTAATCTATTTTTTATTATGTAGATGCCAATTATTTGTGGGCGTGGTATATTTATGGGTCACTTACATAAATTTACTAGTTTAGTACCTAATTATTTCTCTTAGGGCCTTTAACTTTTTATTATTACGGAACTTATCAAAATTTGGACTTCAGATACATGTATCTGAGCGTCCAGATGCTTATATCTCAGATACATGACATTATGAAAAGTTGCGACTTTAATGAAGAGTTGCGACTTTTATGAAAAGTTGTGACTTTTATGAAAAGTTGCGACTTTAATGAAGAGTTGCGACTTTTATGAAAAGTTGTGACTTTTATGAAAAGTTGCGACTTTAATGAAGAGTTGCGACTTTTATGAAAAGTTGTGACTTTTATGAAAAGTTGCGACTTTAATGAAGAGTTGCGACTTTTATGAAAAGTTGTGACTTTTATGAAAAGTTGCGACTTTAATGAAGAGTTGCGACTTTTATGAAAAGTTGTGACTTTTATGAAAAGTTGCGACTTTAATGAAGAGTTGCGACTTTTATGAAAAGTTGTGACTTTTATGAAAAGTTGCGACTTTAATGAAGAGTTGCGACTTTTATGAAAAGTTGTGACTTTTATGAAAAGTTGCGACTTTAATGAAGAGTTGCGACTTTTATGAAAAGTTGTGACTTTTATGAAAGGTTGTGACCTTTCCGAAGGGTTGCAACTTTTCCAAATAGTTGTAACATTTGCGATAAGGCACAATAAAACATTTGTTCACACTACATTTTGTTGTCTATAAATAGAGGGACTTCCTCTCATTTTAAAACAACAAAATTTTTGAACCTCTTCTTCTTCTTCTTCTTTAAATATTTGTGTACTTTGATCATATTGAGTGGCTCACTGACACCATTGTTTATGTTACATATCTTGGTATGTATTTTTATAGTTATTTATTTATTCTTATGTTATTAAGGATAACTGATATGATGTAATAATTTTCATATAGTGTTATGATTTGTAATTTTGCCTTTTCTTTTAATAAAACAAATGGTAAACTACAATTGAATAACCTCTATACTCTTAAAAATAGATTTATATAAAAATACTATAACATCAAAATACAAGAAAAGCTCTATTCAAATAAATGTTAAAGAAGAATGTTCTAACCGCGGGAAGCGCGGGCCCATTTTCTAATTTGTATAAAATTGGATGTATCTAGCGAATTATACAAATCAAAAGCTCCATAGCAAACATAAAATTTGTTATGGAGCGCAATTATGCAAACTATAGCTATAACATATAAATATGATTTTTATGATTGTTATATGTGAAAGTTGTTTTATTAGATAGTTTTTCGTGTATTGATGTCCATCGGCTTACTTAGTAGCCTTTGTTTTGGGCTTTGATAAAAGCCTTTCGTTACTCTCTTGAATTACTAACCAAAAATAAGAGTAAACATTACGTGGGATGACCATTTTTTAGGTATGCTTAAAAGGTTTTAGTCATCAATTCAGAATCAAAAGTAATAGAAAAATAACCGCATTATACTATAAAAATAATATTTGGACAAAAATAACAATTCCTCAAATTAGGAAAGGACTTATAAAGATTTGCACTTCATAAAAGTTTGAAAATATAGATAGCTTTTAATACTTTTTTTTTGTTGTTTATTATTGGCTTGTTTTTTTTATTTTTTTAAAAATGTAAATGGAGAAACTTGTTCATTAGTAGTGGATCTCAATTTACTTAGAACTGAGGCGTAATAGTTGTCAAATTACTATTTTTATTTTTTCTTATTTTTTCTTATTTTTTTGATTTGAGATTCCAGTTTAAAACGGTGAAATTAGGTCTTGAGTCTAATTCACACCCAAAAGCTTAGCTCAAAGGGAGGAGAATTGTCCAAGCCTTAAAATGAGTTCACCCATCTCACTAACCACCAATGTTAGATTTTTATCATTCTTTAAGGCTTGGGCATATCCTCCTCCCTTTGAGCTATAGCTTTTGGGGTGTGAGTTAGGTCCATAACCTAAATTTCACACGGTATCAGAGCAGGGTCCATCTCATCCAATGTTAGGACCCCCAAAAAATCAAAATTGCCCACACATCAGATGCTAAGAAGTGGGCGTGAAGTGGAGTGTAAAAAAATAACAAAAGTCCCACATTGGAAGTAACGAGATGAGTGGACTCCTTATAAAGCTTGAACAATTCTTTTCCCTTTGAGCTAACTTTTAAGGTGTGAGTTAAGCCTAAGACCTACTCTAACATGGTTTCAGAGCAGGTCCTATCTCACCCAATAATAGGGCCCCCAAAATAAAAATATTGTTCAAGCACCAGAAACTAAGCATTGGACGTGAGGTGAGGTGTTAAAGAATGACAAAAGTCCCACATCGGTAGTTAATGAGATGGGTGGACTTCTTATAAGGCTTGGACATTCTTCCTCCTTTCGAGATCGCTTTTTGGGGTGTGAGTTAGGCCCAAGACCTAAGTTAACATGGTATCAGAGCAGGGCCCCTCTCACACAATGTTGGGGACCCTCAAAATCAAAATTGCCCACGCACCAGATACTAAGCACTAGACGTGAGGTGGGGTGTTAAAGAATGACAAAAGTCTCACATTGATGGTTAATGAGATGGGTGGACTCCTTATAAGGCTTGAACAATCATCTTCCCTTTGAGAGGTACCTTTTGGGGTGTGAGTTAAGCCTAAGACCTAATTTAACAAAAACTTAAAAGTGAATCTTCACAGGTTGATACCTATCTGTGATAACACTCGTCTCACATCTTGTTAATTTATTAGCATACGTTGGAACGTTAATTAATGCTTTTAAAAAATAAACTTTTATAATCCCACGATTCCCACCTAATTTTCTTTAAGCATATATAAGTATTTAGTTAGTATATTATAAACTAATGTATCATATATACTTTTAATTATTCATGTACTTCTTAAATAAAATATTTTTTTTCTTACTATTTCCAGCCTATCGGACGTGTTAAAGCATATGGATAATACCTGTACCAGCAATCTTTCTCAATTTAGTTTATAATTTGTTACGTTCCTATGCGACGTTCTTACATCGATATTTGAAACTTTGGTATGATAATTTTGCTGTTCAGTTTTTAAAATTATTACTATATCGTTATCATACTGATTTAATTCGATATGATTCGGTATTTTGAAGTTCGGTTTCAATATTTTGTAATATAGCAAATTGGTAATCATAGTTTGTTCAATTTCGATTAACGTATACTCATATAATAGAATATTTTAATTTCGATAATTTAAAAAAAGTCTCAATTATATCATACTAAATATTGATTATGTGGATGTAAACTGAAAAAGGTGTATAATGTACCAAAAGTAAGACACATGAATCAAAACAGATAGCGAAACTTACTTTTATGATGTTTCAACTTATACACCTTGACATGGTAACTAAATATTAATAAGTATAGACAATAATAATGTTAGAAGCTTAGAATGGTCTCTCCAAATCCTGAGAAGAATCTTTGGAAACACATTCAAGATTTTGATGATCATCAATTCCCCTGTGGTTATAAGATTCTAAGAGGATAGCAAGACAAATTATAATTGGTGTAACCACTAAGATAAGACCTAAAGGCACCATCCATAATTGTCTATTTGATGTATGGAACTTTGAACTCCACCATGTTAATATTACTCCACCTCCCATGCTTACAAATAATAATCCCAAACAAATAATCCATGTCTTATATGCCATTTGAATAAATCGATTGATTTCCAAGAAATAAAGTTGTTGTTGCTAGTTGCTTGCAGGTTCGAAAATCTCTCTTTTGTATCTCAATTCTGATTGATTTGCTTCTTTTCTCCGGAATTTCAAAACATAAGAAAAAGGTAATACGAATGACTAGCGAACGAAAAAAGGGTAAAGTGGGAATTTGAAAAGAAGGAGAAATCAAGATCAATGCAAGTCGTTATTGCTTGCAGGCTCAAAAATCTCTTCTTCCCCTGTCTCAATTCTGATTGATTTGCTTCAAACTCTTCGGAGTTTAACAACATAAGAAAAAGACAATATAAATGACTAACCAATTTTTTCCCCTCAAAATTTCAACGAACAAATGTTATATACTAGCAAAAGAAAGAGAAACAAGAAGTATAGAAACTAACGTTTGTCAAAGGTAGTATTGAAGAGAAAAAGACTAGCCATGGAATGGACAATAGAATTATTTTTTTGGTAGGTAAAAATTGAGGTTTAGAACAGGTTTATTTGAACCCAATATTTTCGATGTAGAACATAAATTTATATGTAAAAATTCACTTATTAGAGTATATCTGAATTCATAATTTTAAATTTTTAATAGGTTCAATACTATGAATCTTGAAGGTCTTTTTGGCCGGGTTGATGGTTACAAGTTGAAAATTAAGTCCTATTAAGAGCTTCATGAAACTTGTCTTTTTATCAAAGTCGTTTGCTAAAAACAGAAAATAATGAAATAAGAAAGAAGGAAGAAGGTTGCGTTTCCAAGTTGGATGTTTCTTTTCTAGTATAAAGTTTTGGGGTGAATACTTATCACGCTAGTTATTTATATCAACACAATAAATATATGATATTTGTCTTAATAAATATTGTCATCACTAGATCATATTGTTATAGTTAATTAATAGACATTAATATCAACTAGATATAAATGTTCAATACAGATAAAAAAAATTTAGAAGTTTTAAGTTTTTTGCGCTTACTATTTATAAAGTAATTATAAGTAATAATTCTAATGGATGAATCAGGGAATAGAGCTATCTGGGGAAGATTTGCCTAATTTATTATTCTTAATTTTCTTTGAATTTGTTAGATTCATTCTTAATTTAATTATCTTTTTATGTATTATAAAAAAAATCACTATTTTTGTACTGAAAAATGTTTAGTGGTTATTCTCATTAATATTTTAATAGAATAGATGATAAAAAAAATTGTAATATTTTCATATGGAAAAAATATGAAGTTTGCCTCTATTTCACTATTTCAGTGAGAATTTATTTTCTGTCATACAATTTTCCAATGAGCTGTTTCGATGAGAAATGAATGGATACAAAATTTTCAATAATTTTCGTTCAAAAAATTCTTTATTTCTAATAGTGCACATCAAATACAAGAAAAATACAATAAGTTATGAACCTATTTATTTATAGATATCGAAAAACTCAAGATTGTACAATCTCGATTAAGTTTAGGAAATAATGATAAAAAATTAATTAACAATTTTATAATGCTAACTCATATTTCTTTTCTTTCAAATGGATCAAACGTTCTTTTTTTAGATTGTATCAAATTTTTGTCTGCTCTTTAAAAAGAAACATTGTAATACGTACGTTGCAATTCTTCTACAGAAAAAAAAAAACAAAGCTTTGACTAAGCTAATTTTTATACTAAAATTAATAAGTTTCCAAAAGGCTTATTATCTTTTTAAATTTAGAATGTAAGTATATTTAAATATAACAAAAAAAATTCTAGAGATCAATAGAACTTTTGAAACTTTCTCCTATTGTCAATTTTCTTTTCTAATCACCAAAGGATCTAATAGGATAAAGTCAAAGGTTTTGATCTCGAGCCTTGAAAATGAAAATAAATTTTTTTTGATAGAAATTGTTTTCTTTTTAACTGATCGATGGTATCAAATATCAGATGATTATTATCAAGAAAAAAATTATTCTATATGTATTCTTTTATTGAAATTCTTGTACTCATAATTAGTATATCGTCCTTTACCACTATGAATGACTTTATTAACGTAGTCAATATATAGTAATTATAAATGCCACTTATATTTGAAGTATTTATACAAGTTTAATTATATTTAATTATTAATTTAACTTAATCAAAATAAATAGGTTCCTCATGAAGTAGATACTCTTATATATTTGGTTTGAATTAATTGTAGCACGAAGTTTTTCCTTTTTAAATTGAAAATATTTTAATAAGATTTTTCATGAATCAATTTAAGGCGTGAATTACAGCTATGTTTTGACAACCAACTTCAAATACTTTATAACAAGGTTTTTTTAGACATGTAAATAATGTAGAATTCAATTTTTAGCCGCCCTCAGTTACAACCAGTTTAGCATGTTGGATAACACCTTTGTTATTATCTTATTGGACAATAATATAGAATAAGAAAAATTATTTATTAAATTTATTTTTCGATGAATAAAATATAATTGAAGTATTACCACCAAGCTATCTCGATTATATTATTCTTATTTATTTTTGTTAAAAAATTTGGATTATGCATGTCACAATGATTATATATTATTTATTTAATATTGATACATTACATATCCATTTGGTTTGAAATTTCTTTTTTGTTACCTGTAAAGTTATGTAAGAACCGTGTTATAAATTGTGCGACTAAGCAAACATATACACTTAATTATTTATCATAGCTATAGTTGTAAAAAAATTACCGCTCGCTACTAACATTGGATCCTATTTACTATGACCACTTCCGGATTTGTATATCCAATATATATTACCATATTTTTGTTTTCCCCAATTATACAAATAGTCTTTCTCTCTCATCCTAATCTTTTTACCGATTTTTCTCCTTAATTTAGTGAAAAGCACAATCAAATTTTAAATTTTAAAAAATTTGTGTCTCTCTCAAATTGTGCTCCCACAATTTTAGGTAACTTCTTGCGGTTTCTTTTTTTATTCTTTATTTCTCTTCCCGTGGTTTCAATATTTTATTTTTGATTTGTATCTGTATATCCCATTGATTTCTTTTAGTTTTTAAGTTATCTCCATAGATACTTACAACTCATGGGTGAACACACTTCTTCCAAGAGAATCACTCGAGGTATACACATACATGCACAAAAATTGGATGATTTTCCATCTTTTTCTTTGGATCTAACTCAAGAGTTCCAAGAAATTACAGGATCTATTGATAAATCTGGAGTTAATCAACAATAAATTAAATTCAAGCACCGCAATAACCCAGTGAAAATGCAACAACTTATGTATGTTCTTAAACATCTATAGAAGAAGATGTCGAATCTGGATCAATGGACCAAGATAACGGTGAAGAAATTGAGGAATTTGTATAATTTATTTTGAACTATCCTTGTCCCATTTTATGTGTCACTGTTTAACTTGGCATGATGTTTAAGAAAAAAAGGAAGACTTTTGAAATTTGTGATCTAAAATAATTCTTAGATATCTGTATGGTTGAAAATCATTTAATTAAGGATAAAAGGGGTATTTTAAAGTTAAATTGTTTCTAATTATTGTAGGGTGACATTCTTTTTGGGACGGACTAAAAATGAAAGGGTGCCACATAAAATGGAATGGGAGGAGTATATTTTTTGTGATTTGTATATTTCATATTATGTTGTATACAATTCGCTGGATTTAGCGTATAAATGTTTGTTGCGACTTTTTTACTTTTTCTTAGACCTTCTTTGTATATTTTCAATTAATTATATACAATTATCTCTTTTGTATTTGTAAATTATCAAACAAGTATACGTTCCAACTATTATTTATATAATTTCAGCATTATTGAGGTATTTGTATAATTTATTTTGTATTTTTTTGTGATTTGTATTCTATCAATACATTTCACATTACATTTTTTGACCTTATTTGTATATTTTTCAACAATTATATACAAGTACTTCTTTTGTATTTATATATTATCTGCAAGTATATGTTTCATCTATTATTTTTATAGTTTCAATAATTGTATACATTTACTGATTTGTATAATTCAATCAATTGAATTGATTCGAAAATATTATAACAAGAACAAAGAAAATTGATTGTATCATGTACCTATTGTATAATAAACGAAGAAATCAATTGAATTTTTTGGATTACTTTGTTCAATCTCATGAACTGCGGAATCGTGTTGTTCTCATGGAGGAAGTCATATTTGATGTGACACTCAACTGAGATATGATACTGTGATTTATGTGATTGATTTTCTTCTTTTCAATTGAAATTACCATTCATTTTCATTTAAAAAATTTTAAAAATTGAATTGTATAAAATATTAAATCCAAGTGAAATATAAAAACAAAAAATATCCATAACAATTGAAACTATAGCTATGAAGCGTAATTAAACAAACTATAACTAAGGAGGCTTGTTAAATTTTATGTCTTAGCTATATATGAAATAATATTCTCTTTGATATACAAGAAGGTAGGGATGTACAAAATCGAACCGAAAATCGAACCAAATCGCAAACCGAGTCAAATCGGAAAAAAAACCCGACTAGTGGTTTGGTTTGACTTGATTTGGTATTAGAAAAAAAAAAACCCGACTATATTTGGGTTGGTTTGGTTTTAACTAAAAAAAACCAACCCGAGACCAAACCAACCCGACATTATATATGTAATTTTAAAATTTTATTTTATACATAAAAATATTTACTTTGATATAATTTTAAAATATTCCTTATACTATTTCATAGTTTTTATCTTTTAATATATTATTTCAAGTTTAAACTTAGAATTCGGAATGGTCTAATAAAGATTATAGTTCATAGATGTTGATAATTATAATAAAACTTAAATCAAAATCAAATTACTACTAATGCAAAAAGAAAATCAATTCAACACTAAGGGTGTGTTGGTACGTAAGGAAAACATTTTCCGGAAAATATTTTCCAATTTTTCTCATGTTTGGTTTGAGTTTAAAATGTTTTGGAAATATTTTTCAAATCAACTCATTTTCCTCAAATTCAAGGAAAATGACTCCCCTTCAAAAATCAAGGAAAACATTTTCCAAAACTTTGCACCAATTTCAAATTACAACTTTTTTGTTGAAAAAATCAAAAAAAAATTGATGAAAAAGTAAATTTAAAGCTTATTTTTAAAAAATATTTTTCAACTTCAATTTTTTTAT
>NW_006239306.1:5793-7879 GCF_000226075.1 Solanum tuberosum | reverse complement strand
TTTTATTAGTTTGGTTTGGTTTATAAATTTAATTTTTTTACACAAATGATTTGGTTTGATATTTGAAAAATCCGAACTAACCCGGTCATGTACACCCCTACAAGAAAGCAAACAAAGTTTGGGCTTACTATAGAATATAGATGGTCCAACTACACTGAACTAAAAAGATTAACGGGCCAGGCCCAATAACCTAAATAATAATGAGCAACTTACAAAAATGACTATATTTATAGGGTTATTAAAGTTCAATAGCTATAAGTATGGTATTTGTAAAAACTGACTATAATTTAACTCTTTTTCTAGCTATATTATTGTATATGTTTTTTATTTTTCTATTTATACACTGATACAGTTTTAATTACAGTGAACTAAATAAGGAAACTGTATTAATTGTACAAATTCAAATTAGTATCTTTATTTATAAAATTTAAAGTATTAATATATCAACGATACAAGTATTTGTAAAAACTTAATGTATTAATATATTAAACAAGATAAAGTATAACAATTTAGCATATGAACACGATAATTTGAAAAATGAATACATTGTTGTTAAACAAAAAATGAATACACCAATATAGTATACATATGAATACATTGTTGTTAAACAAAAAATGAATACACCAATATAGTATACATATGAATACATTGTTGTTAAACAAAAAATGAATACACCAATATAGTATACATATGAATACATTGTTGTTAAACAAAAAATGAATACACCAATATAGTATACATATGAATACATTGTTGTTAAACAAAAAATGAATACACCAATATAGTATACATATGAATACATTGTTGTTAAACAAAAAATGAATACACCAATATAGTATACATATGAATACATTGTTGTTAAACAAAAGATGGATATATTTGACAATACAGAAACAAAAAAAAAATGGAAAATAATAGAATGTGTAGATAGCAAAAGTGTGCAAGTATTCGGCTGTATAAAAAAACAAAAAAAAAAACCAACAAACTTTGGTCAAGTTTTTCTTATAATACTTGAGGCTTGGTGTTGACTCATGTATTTGTTTATAAAAAATAGTATTAATGTATCCAATTATACTTGTATTGTCTAATTAACCTTTCAAATTTGATAGATTACTTATGTATCCAAATATACTTGTATTCACAAAGCACCATTTCAAATTGTGTTAATATTAGAATACAAGTATCTATGTATATAACTATTCTACTATATACAAATTTGACAATCACACAAACCTCAATCTCTTTTTGCTCGTGTTCTTCTGGTACTACTTTTTTTTTTATAACTATAGCTATTGTAATGTAGAAACAAATAATTCTTCAATCGAAAGCCTATAAAAATAGATGCAATATATATGTATACAAATATGATCTTCATAAAAATGAGGAGAAAATCAATTAAGCGATATCTGATGAATTCAAATTACAAAAATTGCTCCTAGAATCATCAAAAAGATCTTAAATTGGAAGAAATTTGGGAGAAAAATACAGAAATTTTGTGATATAGGAAGATTGATGAAAGAGAGTATTAATGAGGGTAAACATGGGGAACCAATCACATATAACATGCCTAGACTATAATCAATTAGGTGTGTAATAATAACTTTCCTATTTAATATTAATAACTTTTCTGATTATTTATATATAATTAACTTTGCTATTTATTGTGTAGTTATATCAATATAACATAAAAAATAAAAAAAAACTGTAGCTATTTATTTTAAATGTATATTAGTGTTTGCCATATTTTGTAGGATTTCCAATAATAATTGTAGTTTTTTGCACCGTACACTGATTAGAGAGCCATCTAATTGAAAAATAGGAAAGTGTTGAATTACATTGAATTCGAGTTTTTGATGATCGATAAATTCGACAATAATATAATTTCTTTAGCAACTCTAGATGCAATGTTATTAATTCAAATGTCGTTAAATATTTTTTTGACAATATATGACTTCTCTAATGGAAGTAGGAAAAACTAGTTGCATAAGTGACATTTCAAGTTTATTGTCTCCTCTCCACCTACACAATTTCCCCCGAACCCTCACCCCTTGACCATCACCCACCCCCACCCCCACCCCACCCCCAT
>NW_006239306.1:0-2689 GCF_000226075.1 Solanum tuberosum | reverse complement strand
ACCCCCCCCCCCATCACCCCAACTTCCCTTCCCATCCTGCCTCCATATATAATGTATCGCTAGATAACATATAAATACTCTTGGAGTAGTATTTTTTTTGCTTATAAAAAACTAAGAAAATAAGTGAGAAATCTACTTGTTTTTCAAAAAACATTTTCTAGAAACTCATTTTTCGTAGAATATTTGTTTTTTCATACCAAAGATGCCTCTTTACTTATTAGCATTTCTGATCTTTGTCTGATTCTAATATATACTTGGACTTATTGAAAGATTGTGATAAAAACAATTATTTTTCAAGAGCCAATTATTTGATTGATGGGCATGTACACTGGCTAACATATCGCATCTCATCACCACGAGTACTGACATATATAGATCTTAGGGGAACCCATCGGTGGCCCCCTTAAGTTGGCACCAATTTTTACTTAGACACCTTAATTCAGCTTTATTCATTTTAGGCACCTTATGTCATATCCCGCTCTGTCATTTGACACCTTTTGCTGGCATGTCATAGAGAGTGGAATACACTCATTATCAGCGCGTGAAAGGTTTATTTAATCGTTTTTTTTTTTTTTCATCTTCTTCCTCATTTTTCAGCCATCATCTCTCAAAACTTAAACTCCTTTTATGGAGAAATAAATTTGATAATGCTACAGACAAAAAAAATAAATTTGAACCCATGGACTTATAATATAATGATATAATAAAAATTAAAATAAGACAATGTGAAGACCACTGCTATCGTAAAGAAGAAGAAAAATGGAAAGTCATGAATTCATGAATAATCTCAAATTAGATCTGAGTAGTGGTATGTGTGGGTTTGATATTCTATTCGAGAAGATGATGTGCGTGGGGAAGGGGTTGGGGTTAGGGTGGGTAGAGGTGGAGAAGACGCTCGGTGGGTGAGGGAAGAGTGGAGAAAACGCAGGGGTCGAGGTGGGTGGGGTGGAGAAGATGATCTGGGTGGGGTTGGGTTATTTTATTTTTAAAGTCTTTTGGGAAAAATTCCACGTGTCATTCACTCATTGGTCACTTCTTTTTTGTACTAAAAAATCATTATTTGAGAACTATTTTATGTATATATATGCCACATATCTTTATTTAATTCGTCATTTTGACACGTCATGGGCAAGTGTATTACAAACACTTTATATATTTGACTGATAATTAAAAAAGTGTCAAAATGTCACAATGAACCATGACATGAAGTGTCTAAAATGAACAAAACTTAGTTAAGGTGTCTAAGTGAAAGTTGGTGCCAACTTTAAGGGGCTACCGATGGTTTCAGCCTAGATCTTATATACGGTTTCTCCGACGTTTGAGTTTATTTGAATTCAGTATTTTTATTTCTTAATATAAATGTAAAATTGTGTAGAAATTTACAAAAAATATAATTAATAATTAATATACATTCATAAGATATAATAATATTAAAAATCCTAAAAAATAAATTTATAAAATTTAAAGTCATAATTTTACTTTTGTTTTAATTCAAATATTGAGGCATTATTAATTAAGACATTAGAAAATTGTCTTCGTACATCATATTTTGGTGAAATATTTTTCTAAGAAAGACGTGCAGGATTATATTGTATCGTAAATATTAAATGACGTATATAATATATTTTTAATTTAATTTATTTGTCCTCTATTTTAGACCATTTTTAAAAAAATGTCTATTTATTTTTCACAAATTTTATTTTAACTTTCTACTTGATATGTTTAAAACCATAAATTAAGTATCATTTTGATATATTTAGTATATCTTTAACTTAAATCTATAAAACTTAAAAGTGTATTTTTAAAAAAAAAAATATTTACAAATTATAATTGAACAAATAAATTAAAATATAAAATAATGCATTTTAAATAATTGACTTTTGAAGCCTAATCTATAGTGATCACTAGTCATTAAAAACCTAATTTTAACAACTTGTAGACATGTTAGAATACCACACTTGGGACAAGATAATACTCTTCTAGAATAGTTATCAAAAGAAAACTGCCTAATCTATGCAAGTTAAATGTTAGTGAACCGTCTAATTAATGTATTAAACATGACTCTTTTTTCCAATAATAATGCATTAATGGAAAGGACCCAACCCCCCTTTCATTAAATCCGGATTCAAGCCCCCCTAACAAAGGGAGCTTTATTTTCAAGTGGACTTGAACTCAAAATCTCTAATTAAGAATGAACAAGTACTTATCATTCTACCACAATCCTTGTTAATCACCGAGTTGCATCATGCAATAAAGTCAGAGTGCATGACTAGCTAAAATTTCAAAGTTTTAGAATAGTACAAATCTGATCTCTAGAGTTGTTATACTTAGTTATAAAAATAATAATTTTAGTTTTACTAAAAAAAAAATTATAATAAAATAATGGATTACTACTTATTTTTTTAAATATTTTCAGCCTCAATCTTTTGCGATAAATCTTCTTTTATTCAATCATTCACGATTTGTATCCCAAATAAATTACAAAATAAAAAATGTATTTTGAACGTAATTATATTATAAATTGTATTAGCCTGAATATACAATTTGTATCATATTATCTAAACTGTATTTGGTGCAAATGTGTATTCAAAATAAATAAGAAATACAAATTATATATCAAAAAGCATACAAACAGATAAACATACAAATTTTGATCTTTTAATTGTTGTATCAAAATCAAAATATCTTC
>NW_006239305.1:568314-571571 GCF_000226075.1 Solanum tuberosum | reverse complement strand
TACAAAAATCTTATGGAGAAAATCCATTAGAAAAATGGAATCAAAATCATGAAAGGGCAACTTTAACATTAAAAGACCCTAGTATAATCATTAGAGTAAAACCCATGCTCTATAACGAAGATGAAAAAATTGAATTTAAAATTCAAATAAAAGAATTACTCAATCTAAAATTAATAAGAATGAGTAAAAGTCCTCACAGTAGCCCAGCATTCATGGTAAGAAACCATGCTGAAATAAAAAAGAGGAAAAGCTCGAATGGTAATAAAACTATAAAAGAAGCTAAACAAAAAATTGTATATTTGATGGATATTTTATCCCAAATAAAAACAATCTAATAAACCTTGCTAAAAGGAAAAACTTATTTTTCAAAATTTGACTGTAAAAGTGGATTTTGGCAAATAAAATTAGCAGAAAACTCTATACAGTTAACTGCTTTTAGCACTCCTAACGGACATTACGAGTGGATGGTCATGCCTTTTGGCCTAAAAAACGCACCACAAATATTCCAGAGAAAAATGGATAAAATATTTTCTGAAAAGGAATTTCTTATTGTCTATATAGATGATATCTTAATATGTTCCAAAACATACGAAGAACATTTAACACACCTGAAAGAATTTTCAGAAATCTGTTTAAAAAATGGAATTGTGTTAAGCCAGAAAAAGGCTGACATAAATAAAAATGAAATAGAATTCTTAGGAATGATTATTTCAAAAAATGGAATAGAGCTCCAAGCACACATATCAAAAAAGATAGTGGAGTTTCCAGACAAACTAACAACAAAACAAGAAATCCAAAGATTTCTAGGTTGTTTAAATTATGCAGGAGAATTTATTCCAGACTTAGCAAAAAAGAGGAATATTCTGCAAAAATTAATAAGAAAGTCCAATAGACTAGGATGGACAGAAGAACACACGCAGTGTATCAAAAGTCTAAAAGAAGAATGTGCTAAGTTACCTAAACTTAGATTGCCGGATGAAAAAGACAATCTAGTTTTACAAACTGATGCATCAGACTATCATTGGGGAGCGTTATTGCAAACCGATTTAAATGAAATTTGCAGGTACACAAGTGGTACATTCAATGATGCAGAAACAAGATATTCCACTAATGAAAAGGAATTATTAGCAATTGTTAGAGGAATCAGAAAATTTTCTGCTTTCCTTTTACCAAAGCAATTTATCATTAGAACTGATAATACTCAAGTTTCAGGACTAATATTTAATAAGCTACCTTCCGAACCGCAATACAGAAGATTGCACAGATGGCAGGTGTTATTATCTTTTTATTCATTTTCAATTGAATATATTAAAGGAAATGATAACTTTCTTGCAGACTTCATTTCAAGAAACGTCCAATATGGACAATCAGACGAAAATCCTACTTGATAGGATATATGAAAAGATGAAGACAGTGGATGAGTCCATTGATGAGAAAAGCCAAAGGCTATTTAAAATTCGAGATGATTTATCTAAATTATCCGAGCAATCACGAATGTTGCAATTCGAAATAGATCAGCTTAGTACTCATCAAGCTGACACCATGAGAGAATTCATACTTCTCTGTGAACATCTGGATACACGTCCAGTACAGAATTCAATTCTGAAAGGGAGTATTATTCCCAACAAAGTGGCAGGAGATGTCCCACTAGCACCTAGTGCCAAAAACATCTCGACGGTAAACTCGAATATGCCGATTTCTGAATCGAAAGATAAAGAAAAAAGTCGAGAAAATGAAGCTACAAGCTCATCATCAGCAATAGCTGAAAAAATGAGAGCAGAATGCTCACCCCCAGCAAAAGCTGAAAAATTTATATCTGGGAAACCAGAGAGTAAAGCTAACCAAAGTTCTTCAGGAACAAAGGTTTTTTCTTCATTTCAGGTTGGAAAGCAGCACCCGAAAGAAGAAGAATATCTAGCATTCACTAGATATATTTACAATCTCCCAGAAGAAAGCGGAGAAACATATGGTGTTTTAGGAACAACAAGTTTGTTTCCTAGAATATCTATCTTTCCTAATGGAATACCGGGCTTCACTGCTCAACTATTCGAATTTGGTTATCTGGATCGTGTTTATACCAAACCCGATCTTAAAGAATTGTCCAAATTACCAACGAGATTGTTCGAAGCAATCAAAAACTTTGCCCAAAGCAATGGAGTTTATTGTAGGTTTTACAGCATATCTATGGAATGCCAAGACTTGCAAACTTATTACCCTACTCTTAACTATATTACAGTTGAGAAAATTAAAGACTTTAATGTTAAGGCCACTGGAGTTGACAAAAAGCTCCCTCATCTTAACAAAAAATGGATTCAAACAAGAAGAGCATTAGGGATAAAAGCCTTATATGCAATTCTAACTAGATTTTACAAAGAAGATTGTAAAATTATCGATCAGGACAGCGATTGGGTCCTGATTACCAAAGGGAAAGGAAAGTCCAAAGAACTCAAAGAGAGAATATTGGACATCGAACTTCACAGGTTGGGAGCAACCGAAGAAACGTGGAAATTAGCATGCAAGATGCTAGACCATGATCATGCCCATACATGATGTAGCATGCTGAAGAAGACAAACAAGATGACGTAAGCACTTACGTCATACAGCATTTAAGAAAAAGAATCTTTTTCTTTTCTTAAAGACAAAAAGAAGGGCCCCATGTCGGCCAATTATTCAGAAAAGACGATGGAAGACCATTATCTTATCTTGAAGTTATCTCAAAGGAATCCTAAAAAGCAAGGACTATGGGATAATTATGTAATAGTTTAAGGAAGTCCTTAAACAATTTCTTTTTGTAATAAGCCCCTCCTTGTATCTATAAAAGGAGAGGAACTCATATGAAGAAGGCAGACTACAATTTTCGAGAGAATAACCATCTTAGAAAATTGTTAGGTACCTTCCAAAATATGTTTTGTGAGTGTGAGTAGTACTTCTCCCGCCAGGGAAAGGTATTTTTAATTATGTCGTGAGTATTGTATTATATAGTGTGATGTAAAAATTATTATATGGAATAAACAGTTGGTTTCTATACCTCTCTTCTTATAATTTCATAAATAGTCTTGAAGTGAAGGTTGCGATCTTCAGCCTTAAGGAGGAACAGTAAAGAAGTAGCCGTAGACTGAGGTTGTTAGGCGAAAAACTGTTCATGGCCTGAAGGGAGAACTTCTGAGGAAGTGATAAGGACTGTTCATCAAAGAAAGAGAAGAAAGGTATACACGCAAACTTTTGTTTCATATTATTAATTCTACAAATACACTATA
>NW_006239305.1:560539-568189 GCF_000226075.1 Solanum tuberosum | reverse complement strand
AATCATGCTATTTGCATATCATGTCGAAAGACAAAAAGTTTTTTAAAAAAAAAAAAAATTTATAAATCTTAAAATGAGATTTATTCAAAAACCTCTTCACAGATTAAGAGATAGAACATGGAGAGCTAGAAAAGCCTTGCTCCATATGGATAGAGCTATTAAAGATCTAGAACTAGTACGTAGATATGCTAGTTATCCATATGAAACCCTTAAGTTTTCAAGAGATGAACTTATAGGTTATAGAAATCAAGAGTATTTTGAATACAAAAATGCCATGCTATTTTTAAAACATTATACTATTTTTACGGCATAAAAATGAAATTCTTACAAAGATCTTTACATGAAGTAAGAAAAAGAGCTTGGAAGCATAAAAAGGCTTTATTTCATATGAATAAAGCGATCACAGAAATGGAACTAGTTTATAATCATGCTAGTCATTCTTATGGGATGTTATTATATTCCATAGATGAAATGAAAGGCTATAGAGCACAAGAGTATTTTGAATACCAAAATGCTCAGTCAATATTAGAAACAGATTTGTTACTAGGAAACGATTTTCTACAACAATTTCAAGATTATCATCAATCTATAAAAATTACAGAGTATTTACTGCTTAAAACAGTATTTAATTCCGTATTTAATTCCGCAACCCTGTTTATACAACAGCTGTAAAATTATTGGTATCAGAGCCATGAATCTAGATAAAAATCTTATAAAACCTTTCTGGTATATAGATATAGAAACTTTGGTAACTATACTAAAAGTAATAAAAGATTTAGACGAAGATCTAAAACGAAAAATAGTTTCTATAATAACTCTTAGAAACAAAAAACAAGAGGAGAAATCATATGGAGAAAATCCATTAGAAAAATGGAATCAAAATCATCAGTGATAGAAATATGATGGATACATCTGATTATTATTATTCAGAATAAAAACATGAGTCTAAAAGAAATTTTAGAATCTCTCAAAGATCTCATAGAAAGTAATAAACAATTAACCTTACGGTTAAAAATGATAGAAATTGAAATCAATTATATCAAAGAAAATCTTCCAGGAAGAATAACAAATATGATTGAAAAAACAGAAAAATTTGACAAAAGAGTTAGTCAAAAATATATAACTGATTTGTTAAATAAGAAAACGGCAAGTGCAAACACTTATCAAAAAGGAAGTATGGATGAAACACTAATCCAGAAATTTCTTGAAAAACAAAAGCTTAAAGAAATTAATCAACCTGATAGAAGTCTAGAAAATAATTCTGAAGAATCTAAAGATCAAAATGATGAATGAGCTAGAAGAATTAGTTTATTCAATGGAAGATCTTAATCTTTCAGAAAAATTAAATGTTTTCATGAATAAAGGGGAAACAGGAGGACCCCAAGGAAAATTTGAAGCATCCACTTCAATGAAACAAGAATGGCAAGAACCAGAAAATGATGACAAAAACTATGCTAATAAAGCAAGAAAGAAAGATGATTATACAAAAAAATTTCATAACAATGATAAATCAAAATTCATGCCAAATAGACTCCCAACAGGAGATATTGGAGCACAATTCTTAGATCTCCAATGTAAAAGAGATCCAGAAAGTAGCTTAGACCTTTGGTCTCAAAATATGCTCCTTTACTTTCTCTTAGGAAAAGGAAACTATACTGACGAAGAAAAATACATCATTATGATAAATACTTTCATAGGAAAAGTACATGATTGGTTTTCAGGATTGACTGAAGATGCTGAAAAGATAATCAAAGACGATACCTTAGAAGGACTAAAAAATTCAGTTCAAGAGGGTATAATAAATTTAAAATTATACATAGCTAATGAATTCTTTGGAGGAAAAGGAAATGAGAAGGATAATAAAGAATTCGAAAGAATAATTGCAAAAGAACAGTTAGAAAAATTACAAATTTGTAAAATGAGTTATATTCAAGAATACACTTGTGAATTCGAAGAATATTATTATAAAATATTTGATAGCGGTAAGGAAATGATGCCTTATCTAGAAAAATACTATCAAAAATTACCAGGCTTCTGGGCAAAATATTTCAGAGAAGAATATGAAAAAGAAGAAAAAAAAGGAGATACTCTAGGACAAAGGATAAGTTTCCTAAAAAAACGACTTGGTCAACTTTGTATGTCTCATAACATCCAAAGAAAGGCAAAAAGAATAAATACCCAAATTTATTGTAAAGATACTATTGCATCAACCCAATGGGGATGTGATGATAGACCTTACAAAAAGAGGAAACAATCCAAAAAAGGATTAATAAAAAGAAAAAATTTCTCTAAACAGAAATTTATACCTAGAAAGAAATATTATAAAAAGAAAAACGAATTTGCTAAAGCAACTGACAAATGCAAATGCTATAATTGTGGAGAGGAAGGCCACAAAAGTTATGAGTGTGATAAAAGAAGAGTAAAAATCTCAAAAATTGATAGAATAGATATTGATTCAGATCTTGAATCAATAAAATCCATAGGATCTCAAAAATCGACAGAATAGAAATTGATTCTGATCTTGAATCAATAAAAATCTATAGAAAAGTGATGATTTCTTTGAAGAAATCTATGAAGAATACTCTAGTAGTTCAGAAGATTCTGAATGAATAGAGAAATTCAAGAAAAAGATAATTCTGTTCAAATATTAGAAACAGAAGAAGATCATCGAGGATACGCCTTAAAAGCCACCTTCGATGGAGAAACTTTCAAAAAATACCAAGGATTAAAATTAAACCTAAAAGTAGAAGATAATCTACTAAGCAAGATGCAAAGGATGTTTTCAAGAGATAAAATCTCTTATCATCAATATCAAGAAATTGAAAAGGTAATAGAAGTTACCCAAACAACTGGAAAACATAAATTAAACCTGTTAACTAAACCGATGATAGAGCAAATTCTGAGAAAAATCCCAGAAAAAACTAGAAAGAAAATGAACTATGTTCATTTAGGAGGAATCCAAATTTTAGTACAAATACGACTTTTTAAAGAAGGAATCAACTGTCCGATAGTTATAAATCTATCAGATGAAAGATTCATAAAATGCAAGAGAAGGAAATTTAGGTATAGTAGAGGGAAACCTAGCCTATACAAAACTCCTTTTCACATACTACCCAAAGTATTGTATATCACTCAAAGATGCTGACTTTAATGATGCATTAAGTCTACATTTTCAAATAAAAAGAAATGATCTTTTTAAACCAGGTAATCATATAATGAGTATATATTACCAAGCATTATACACAGTCACTAATACCAACTATGGTAAGGTGTATAAAAACAAAGGAATGATCGAGATAGATCAAGAATGTGCAGGAATTGCAAGAATTGTTGAAGCAGAAATTCAACAAGCCCAAATTCCAGATGAATATGAAATTCGATTTGGAAAAACACAAGAAATTGGAAGTACTAGTAATCCTAGACTTTCAATAGAATATAGTAGAAATTCAATAAGAAAGAGTATATCAAATAGATACCCACAAAAAATTGAAGCTTCTAATATAATGAAAATTAATGGAAGAATATTCAATGGAACAGAATGGAAAAATCAAGAAATTTTGATACAAACAGGAGCAACTGCTAACCATGTAAAGGGTGTTCTAATAGATGGATTAGTTATCTACGAAGGAGAACACTATACATATAAAACCTTTGAAGGTAATAACTTTAGTTGTAAAAATATGGTAAACTTACCTATACAACTAGATACTATAAGAATAACAGTTCCCTGTTATATTACTAATCACGAAAGTGATCAAGAAGTAATTTTAGGAAATTTATTCTTAAATAAATTGGAAGACTATAGCATTGGAAAAAATGGTATAGAAATCATATACAAAGGAGAAACTTGTTTCATTTTAAAGGAATAAAAAATGCCTAAAGAAACAATTTTCAAAGTATCTGTTTTCATAGAAATAACCTTCTATGATACAAAATTAACAACATGTTGTCAAATAGACAATGGATCTGAAGCAAGATCATAAGAGACTTTAACCCAACTCAGTGCTCGATACTACTCCCAAAATAATTAATATAACTTTTTGCTAAATTCACCCATGACGAAGAATGCACTTCTTACATTACTTGAAATACTTTTTAAAACATGAGAGGTGTATACCTTCTTGAAAATATGCACTTATGGACTTATCTTTCAAGTCCAATAATCAACATAGGTATATATATATCTCTCTCTCTCTCTCTCTCTCTCTATATATATATTTCAAGCGATCGCTTTAGTGGCCTTATGGTCGAGACTGCCCTGCGAAGGACATCCCTCTTAATAACTCTAACTTAATTGTTGTTGAGAGACATAATTTTTCTAAGAATTTTTTTTATGCATGCATGTGTAACAAATGCAACTTGTATTTCTCAATTTTGCATGATTAATGTGTGTGTATATCACATATCACGTCTAATTGGGGTCTCAATGGGAATATGATCGAGTGGTTGAGGCATGAATTAAAGTTATAATGATCAAAAACTTTAAATTTGAATTCCATCTACAACACTTGGCACAAACTAGCCCATTCAAATTTTGATAGATAAAATTAACTTAACAACCTTGCCTCAGTATTTATTTATTTCCTCTTAACATTCTCTAGTCTAGTCTGGCTAGTAGGCATTCCAATAACATTTGATTGAAATTTATAAATGAAAAATATTCCAAATTGAAGTTGAAATATAAACTTACAATTTAATGATTGAGTCGATTTCATGATTATAACTTATAAGTTCATTATATTAGGGGTGAGCATGGTATGATACGGTACGGTATTTAAATTTTTGATATATATCGTAATTTTGGTATTTGATTTTTAAAACATTATATCATTATCATATCAATTTAATTCGGTATGGTTCGTTTATTGAAGTTCGATTTTGGTATTCTATGGTATGGTAAATTGGTAACCATAATTTGTTCAACTTCGACTAATATATTCGTATAATAGAGTATTGTGACTTCGAGAATTAAGAAAAGGCCCAATTGTATCATACTAACACATTACACATGTAGAAATATTTATGCAAAATAAAGTACTACAAACAACTCCTTTTGTTAATCAATTACAAATTCAACTACATTTCAATTAAAATAGAGTAAGCAAAGTTTTAACTTCTAAACATTTAGTTTATACTAATACTAGGTTGCACATAATTTGTTAGTATTTTAATAATATATTTATGTAACTATATATATACTTCAGTGTGATATTCAATATTTCGGTATGTTATTTCTAAATATCAAATACCGTACCAAATATTCAAAAAAATTAAAATTTATGCCATATACCACACTAAATACCATAATACCAAAACTACGATATTAAAAATTTCAATATAACATGATATTTCGATATATATCATACCATCCGCCCTACCTTACATACTGTATTCGAAGTTAAATTTAAGTCTTCTTGATCCCGTACTACACAGAGGGTCATATATTTACTAAAAAATGAGCCTTGTTGATCACCGTAAGACTGATATTTTATTCTTCATAATAAATGAAATACTTTTTTTTTTCTTTGTACTTTTTATCAAATGAATTAACTTTGAGTCCTCTTTATGTCTAGTCCTCTTTTATTATTTTGGGCTGGAGCTATCGACGTAACTTGAAAGTTAAGGACAGGAAAAGGTTTTATTCCCATTTAATTTAAAGCAAAAGACTAAAACAACTAAACAAAAAGAAAAACGAATCTAAGGATATATATAGAGAGAGAATGGTTTCAAATACCTCTTAATTTTATAATTTAGAGTTGACATATACTCTTGTTGTGAGCTGATTTGCCTTCTTTAAAATAAAATCAAATGATGGAGTCTCATTTATTTAAAAGAAAAAATAATTTTCCCTTTTACATACTTAATATTTATATACTTTGAACGATACTACATAGTACATAGTAATATATTGTGGTATCAAATTTTAGAATAATTAATCAAATTTAACATTTTTAATTTAATATTGAGTAAATTTCTACTAATTACCCCTCTTTCCAAAACAAAAATCAAGAATAAGAGAATTACAAATGCGAAATTGAACCCTTTTCAATAAAATAATTTTTTTAATAAATAATAATTAATTGAACTCTTAAAATTCTTGGAATATCAGATCACGGAGATATTGGTAAAAATGCTAATTTGAAGTTTTTGCAAACAATATGAAAAGGTACAAATCAATAGTGACAAGTCCCACATGTGAAATCAATTATTTTTTAGGGGGAAAAGATGCAGTGTGAAATGCGTAATTGGATGTAAATTTTCTTTAAAGTAAAGAAAGAGTATTTTGTTCTCACTGCTTTCAACATAATGTTTTCACATTGACTTGACTCCTTTAATTGCCGGTCGTCAAACAAAAAATAATATAATAAGGTAAGAATATAGCACATCTTGATCGTCGTCATCAGCAATTTTTCCCAAGTTACACACATGGGAGTTGGTTAGGGTTAGTATATTGTTTGAATATTACTCTACTTTGGTAGTTGATTCAGAGATGAATAATATAGATACTAAATTCTGCATATGTAGTATCATAGAATGTAAGTTATATATATATATAAAATTAATATAATATTTGATTTGTAATTTAGAAATTCGTAATGTATAAGTTCTGATAGTAATTGTGTATAAATGATGGAATAAGTAATACACAAATAACTAAACTCCTCATAACTATTTCTTCATAACATAATACATAAATTTCCTCACAACTAATCCATATATTATTAAATAACTCTAATCAACTATCAAAACAACCCTATGGTAGATAGTAAAATGCAATTCAAAATTATTGTATTTTTCTTAGAGCTTGTGTGGCGAAACTTAAAATATTTGTTTACTATATTGAAGCTGTAATAATTTGCGTTTTTTATCTACAATTTGAGAGCCATTTTTATTAGTATTAAAAAACAATTTATGTTTTGACCAATTTTTTAGAAAAGTGATTTAATTTTAAACTTTAAATAATTACAAAAACGACATTTACAGTTTTTACTTTACTATTACTAATAATATTCTATCAGAATCATTTTTGTTATTTTTAGGACAACAAAGTCGTTCAATTATAGCCTTTTAAATAAAAAATTACAAAACACATATTTAACGTACCAATAACATATTCAGACCTCATTTACTAATTAAAAAAAAAAAGAGAAGCGAAAGTGTATCTATAACTAAGACTGATCACTATGAATATGTTCTATTACGGAGTCCAGAGCCTAAAGGGCAAAAAAAATGGTCAAAAATTCCAAAAGGGCACATCACTTTTTATTTTAGCCAAAAGGGCAAAATCGCTGCCCTGGCAGCGATTTCGTCTAAAAAAAATTTTATTTTTTTTATTAAAAATCGCTGCCGCAGCAGCGATTTTGTAAAAAAAATAAAATAAAATTTATTTTTTTTAAAAATTAAAAATCGCTGCTTATTTTTCTTTAAAAAAACTAAAACAACACATCAAAAAAAAAATTAACCAAAAGGGCTTCTGACAAAACAAAGAATATACATCTCATGTACACAAAACAATGCTTCACTACTGTGGATATACATCTCATGTACATAAAAGAATATTAAATTCAGAAAAAAACTTTTTTTTTTAAATTCTTAACCAAATTCGCTGCTATAGCAGCAATTTTGAAGAAAAAAAAGTTTTTTTTTTTT